>NW_006399941.1:2585707-2598134 GCF_000299155.1 Elephantulus edwardii | reverse complement strand
GTGTGTGTGTGTGTGTGTACCGTCAAATTGGATCTGACTGGTACAGGAGACTGCCCCTCCTTCTCCAGTAGAGCATGAAGTACAGTCTGGGTTCCTGGGTGCCTGTCGGGGCCTGTTTCAGCTGTCCACACCATAGCAGTGGGCAATGAGCTTAAAGCCCCTGATGGCTCTGGGCGCTGACTCTCACCAGTGGCTATGGATGAAGTCACAGGTGATTTTCAGCCAGCGCCGGTCATTCTTCTCTTTGAAAAGTAAAAGAAAAATTCTTTCATTGTTACACAATCCCTCCCCGCAAGTCCAGTCTACTATGAAGCCTTTGTTCTGGACTCATGTCATGACAATAATACCTAATCACATATCCTTTTTAAAATCATATATCCTTTAAAAAAATCATATATCCTTTTTAAAGAGAGTTCTCACTCTCATCTGTTTCAATGCAGTATACATAATTTATCCCATCTTTCTCAGTCTTCCCGCCCCCATCCCTATGTCAGTCCCGTTTTACAACAGTGGCACTATTCAGTATTTGTCCTTTTGTGACTGAGATTTTCACTCAGCATAATGTCCTCCAGGGTCATCCATTTTGAATAATATTTAATGAGTTCTTTGTTTTTCAATGCAGCATAGTATTCCATCATGTGAATATACCACAACTTCTCTATCCATTCGTTTGTTGATGGGCACTTAGATTGTTTCCAACTCTTTGCCATTGTAAACAAAGCTGTGATAAACATGGGTGTGCATATATCTGCTTGGGTGGTGGTTACAGTTTCTTTCTTTCGTAGCACCTCTGGGCCAATTCAAATGGCCTACCTTTCAGTTAGTAACCAAGCACTAAAACAATTTTCCCACCAGGAGGCTTCATCCTCATTCTCTAGTTGCAGCTGTTATTGTTGTTGTTGTGTGCAGTTGAGTGTGCAATTCTTCTCACAGTGAACAATAGGGAAACTGGTGGTTTCTGAGGCATCTTTATGACACTGGGAAAGTCTGCTGTTAGGGATCTTTCCAAAGTTCTGAAGAGCAATGATGTCAGTTTAAAGACTAAGGTGCACTTAATTCAAGACAAGGTTTTCCCAAACACCTGCTATGGGTCTGAAAGCTGGACAATTAATAAAGAGAAAAATGAATGCCTTTGAGTTGTGGAGTTGGAGAATATTGAAGATCCCATGGACTGCTGAGAGAACAAACAGATATGTCTTATAGGAAGTGCGGCCAGAGTGCTCCTTGGAGGCAAGGAAGGTGGAGCTTCTTCTTACATATTTTGGGCATGTTTCTAGGGGAGGCTGTTCTTTGGAGAGGGACATCATACTTAGAAAGGTGGAGGGTCAGCAAAAGAGAGGAAGACTCTCAACTTGATGGATTGACACAGTGACTATAGATATGTTGGGGATGATGAGAATGGCACAGCATAGAACAGGGGTCCTATATCTTGTTCCTAGGGTCACCATGTGTTGTATGCAACTCGACAGTACCAAACAACAATCTTTATGGGAGTATTTCTGATAGCACAATGGTTATATGCTTGACTGCTGCTAATCAAGAAGTTAGACTTTTGAACCCACCAACCCATCTGTGAGAGAAAGATGTAGCAGGCCTCATCTGTAACTATTCACAGCCTCATAACTGATTTGATGGTTTTCCTTTTGGAGAGTAATTGTTTTTGTTGTATATCTTAACTTTATGTGAGTCAGATTTTTCATTCAATCATGCATGCACATTTTGTTTTATAACATTAATTATGATTTATCAAATGTAATTAACTAATTTCAATGCCTGATCAAATCCTTATTATTAATTACCTTTCTCTTTGCCCAAATTATCTTTTTTTTTTCCAAATTATCTTTTGATTAATTTGTATTACCATTCTATCTACATGTAAATTTTTACCTACCTTTTAACAATAGTGGGCTTATGCTATAACTGTCCTTTTGTAATTGACTTATGTCACTCATAATTCACCACATAGTTTAAAATCAGAAAAGATGTGCATTATGGCTTTATCCTTCCTCCATACCTGTTCAATCTGTATGCTGAACAAGTCGTCCTAGAAGCTAACGTGCATGAAGAAGAATGTAGGCTCAGGATTGGAGGAAGACTTATCAACAATCTACGTTAAGCAGATGACACAACCTCGCTGGCTGGAAGTGAGGAGAACTTGAGACGCTTACTGTAAAAGATTAAAGACTACATACAGCCTTCCATTTGGGTTACATCCAACATCAAGGGGGGGAAATTATCACCACCATATTGATAGGAAACATCATCATGGCAGATGAAGAAAAGATTGACAGCACCTAACAACAACAACAACATAAGTCACTCAGTATAGCTTCATCTAAATTAATCCATGCCATGTAGTGTTTCATGAACTCTTTATCTTTTTTTAGTGCTAAGCACTACTCTGTTATGAGAATGTTCCATAGTTTCTTCAGTCATTCATCCCTTGATGGACCCTTAGGTTGTTTCTGTCTCTTTACTGTTGTAAATAATGCTGCATCTGACATATACTTTGGGCATATTGCAAGGAGGGACCAGTCCTTGGAGAGGGCCATCATGCTGGAGAGGGTGGAAGGACAGTGCAAGAGAGGAAGACCCTCGATGAGATGGATTGATTCAGTGACTGGGGTACTTGGGGTAGGTGTGTCAGAGACAGTAAGGTTGGCACCGGATAGAGCAGGGTTCAGGGATATTGTATGTAGGGTCTCTATGTGTTACAGGTAACTCAATGGCTTATAACAACAACAATCATGGATGTGCATATATTAACTCATGTCACAGTTCTCATTTCTTTAGTATATATGCCAAGTAAGAGGATGGCTGGATTAAATGGTTTTCTAATCTCATCTTTCTAAGGAAGCATCAAACTACTTTCCATAGAGACTGTACCATTTTACAGTCCCAAAATAGTGTAAGAGAACTCCAATCTTTTTACAGCCTCACCAGCATTTGTTGTTTGCTGTCTTATTGAAAGATGCTGTTGTTGCTAGGGTGAGGTAGTATCTTGTTGTCTTGCTGTTCATCTGGTGGCATAGTCTGTAGCTGTCTGAGCTGCTAACCCAAAGGTGCTTCGAAATCACCAGCTCCCTTGAGGGAGAAAGGCGGGCAGTCCCCTCTCATTGCAATATACAGCCTCAGAAACCCAGTGGGTGGTGACTATGAATTAGAACCAATTCAGTGGCAGGGGGTGGGGTTGTGTTGTGGTTTTGGCTTTTATTTCTTAATTTACTAGCTAATGGTCTTCAATGTTTCCTAATGTGCTTATCGGTCATCTGAATATCTGCTCTGGTGAGGTGTCTTCTCATGCCCTCTACCCCTATTTTGTAATTGAGTTGTTTTCCTTTTTCTTGTTAAGTTATTGGGTAAATTTTAGAAATTATATTTTGATCAGATATGTCATTGCCAAACATTTCCACGCAGCCTAAAAGTTCACTTTTTTTCTATTGCAGAAGTTTCCAGAGGCACATTGGGATTTAATTTTGGGGAGGTCCCAGCCAAGATTTATGGGAGTAAATCTCTGGGTCTTTTCTTCAATGGAGCAACTGGTGGTTCTAAGTTCCTACCATTCCATTAGCAGCACAGTACATAACCATTGTGCCACCAGGGCTCCTGCCTCATTCCCTTAATGCAGCTTTTTTTAAAAGGACAGGTTTAATGGCATCTCTTCAGGAGAAAAGACTTGATCTGATCTGATCATAAAGATTCAAAACTCAACTCACTGCTGTCAGGGATTCCAGTTCCTAGTGACCCTGTATTTGGGGTTCTTAGACTCTAAGGTACAATGGAGGAAGACTGCCCAGCAGCAGGCAAATATGAACCCCTAGAAAATCTGCTTTTTGATCATTAGCACAACACCCCGTAGGCTGTTGTTGTTAGGTGCCGTCGAGTCAACTATGACCCATAGCAGTCCTATAAACAACAGATCTGAACCCTGTCCTATGCTGTGCCATTCTCACACTCTCTGACACACTTAAGCCCGTTGCTGCAGCCACTGTGTCAGTCCATCTCGTTGAGTCTTCCACTCTTTTCCCGTCCCCCCACTTTCTTCAGCGTGATGTCCCTCTCAAAGGAATATCGTCTCCTAGCAACATATGTATGGGAGACAAAGCCTCACAATCTTTGCCTCCAAAGAAGCACTCTGGCTGCCCATTCTTGTCACCGACCACCCGACTACGGTCGTGACAAGAAACTCAAGGGGTTTCTTGGTGAAGAGCAGGTGAGGGACGAAGTCGGCGAAAATGAGAGTCTGCACACCAGGATGATGTAGAGAGCTCTGATTTATTATGCTAAAAGCTTGGTTTTTATACATTTAAACTTGTTTAAACTTGACTTATAGCCAACATTTTGTGATTACAAAGCTCACATAAGATTTTAACAAAAAGAAAATATTTTCTATTACTAAATAATAGCATCGGCTATTAAACATTCTTTGAACAAGAAACACAATGACCTTATGTTGGTCATCTGCTCGACAATGGTTAATGGTTTACATTTCACTTCCTTTCCTCTCCTACTTTGTGTCACTGTATTTTAGCCACCTTTGTTTTTGCCTTTGTACTCATATTTGTACTGTACCTAACGAATCTTAACATCTATTTTCTTACACTCTGGACCATTCCTATGTTTAACAATAGCTTTTGCAACTTGTCATAAGATTTTAATTTGTTTTTTGTTTGGCAATGTGCACTAAGGTGGACGACTTCCTTTAACTTGTTTTTACCAAGTTAATTTGTAATATTCAATTCTTTTTCCTTGGAATACAAAACATCTGTATAAGGAAGAGGTACTGGTGTTGGAGTTGGCAGGACATATGGTCCTTTATAAGTACTTTCTTCTCACCACCTATTATTTATCTGGTAATATTTCCTATTTCTTAAAGAGACCTTTACTTTTAGAGAAGTTTGTCTTTTGAGTCTTTTCTTAAACCTCTCTGTTTTATTCTCATTAACTATGACTTTCTGCTGTTAAAACTAGTCTAAACTTTCTCTTAATATACAATTACATTGCTGAATATGAGTTGCAAGTATCACAAAAGAGGAATTAGATACATACTCAAAGATCATATTCAAAATTATACTTTTAAGAACAATCTCAATTTCTTTTATATTTTCAGCTTGTTTATTATCATTTCCAGGAACATCAAGTGGTTCCTGATTAAAGACTTTAGTTAAATCTTTATCCCAGTTCTGGTGAAGTTCCCCTGATTTTTCCCCAGAAACTCCCATTCTTATCCTAGAAGCAACTTAATTTCCAGAGGTTTCCCAGGATTATGAAGACCCATCTGTAACAAATATCCAGGCATCAGCCCACTCACAAGCACAGGGCTTGCAAGGTTCCCTCTTATGCTATCCTTGAGGTCAGAGACCCCGTACAGGCACGGACGACCCATTTTGTCACACAGGCGTCGTGGCCAGAGAGGACAGCGAGGCGGGTGTGGCACATTCTCCAAAACATATTTATTTTTACATCACTGTGAAGATTAATTCGTTGCTGGGAGGTCAGAACCAACAGCTGATATTCTGATGGGAAAGCTGTAAACAGCAAGGATGGGTGGAGGGATTGGTGGGAAAAGGAAATGGGAAAGATTCGGTGTGAAAATCAATGTATATGAACTTTGTAAGTAAACCAGTATAAAATAAAAAATTTTTAAAAATAAAAAAAAGAAGATTACAGCCTAGGAACCCTATGGAGTAGTTCAAGCCTGTGACTCTGGGTCATTATGATTCAGAATGAACTCAAGCCCATAAAAGAACTCCTTGTGATTCCTGAGCTCTGGAAATGTGTCTAGTGTGAACTGTGATATGTGCCATGAGCATAGCAAATATATCAAAATTCTAAGCCTTAGTATGTGACAAGTAAAATGCCTCATTGTTATTGTTATTGTGTGTTAATTAGATGTGGGAGTGATAATATTTTTGATATCTTGAATTATGTAAACTATTCATAACATGTAAAGAGGAAAAAAAGTGCAAGCCAAGGATTTTAGATGGGAGGGGCTGATCCTCTGAGTCTTTCCTAGAGGTGACTCAGAGGGGACCCACCTCAGGGGGAGACAGCAGGCTTCCTGGACGTACCAGAGATAAAGGGTCCCCTGGGGAGCTCTGGTGGCCTAAGGGCAAGAAGCTGGGCTGCATATCAAGAAGGCATGTGGTTTGAGGCCACCAGCTGCTCCCTGGGAGAAGGATGGGCAATTCTCTCCCATACAATTAACTGCTTCTGAAACTCTCCGGAGGGTCAGCTGTGGGTGTGTTCCAACCCTATGGCACACAACAACAACAAGGCTCTAGGACCAGAATGACTCAGTATTGATCCAATTGCCATTTCTCTTCTTCAACAAACCCAAGAGCAAGAGCCAGAAATATGATCCTCAGAGGGGAGCTCTGGTGGCCTAGTGGTGAGAAGCTATGCGGCAATTCCAAAGGCACGTGGTTTGAACCCACCAGCTGCTCTGCAGGAGAAGGATGGGCAGTCTCCTCTCATGTGATTAACTGTCTCTAAAACCCTCTGAAGGGTTGGCAATGAGTTGGTTCCAGCTGGATGGCACACAACAACAACAACTTGGTGGAAAGGCAGCTCTGGTGCTGGCTCAGTCTGTAGCGGGTTATGCTCCTAACCCAAAGGTTCAATGTCTCTCTGATGGTTCACATCACCAGAAGACAGATGGGCCATCTCCTCCCATGTAACTTACAGCCTCGGAAAGCAAATAGAAGATACCGATGAGTCAGAACCAACTCAACCACAGTAAATTTGAGTTCTCAGTAAGAGGCATGTCAAAATCTTAGGCCAAGGAGAAGGAGACATAATAGGAAGTCAGGACTAGTTCAGGACAGTGATCCATCTTACCCCACCAGAAGTGGAAAGAGATCTCCTCCACCTCGGTGAAAAGCAGGAAAATGTAGGACATGCTTGGAGACAGCAGCAGCGCCATGGTCAAACTGGAGATCTGACACGAGATGAAATGAGATGAGATCTTGAGGGAAGTGGTGAAGGGAGGGAGAGCCAATACTGGCAGAACTGAGAGCTTTGTTGGACGTTTAGGGGGACAATATTGGTAGGACTGAAGGCCTGAAGGACTGTGAACTTGGGAACACTTAGATCAGAGAGGCTGGAGATTGGGGTGCCTGCGTGCACATTTTATGAGGCTATCTTGACTGTATTCTGTTATTAATCTGGATTATAAACTCTTTTACCTCTCCCCTTTCCCTCCAAAAAAAAGGACAACCATGTAATATATGGCATTTACCACCATTTATTAGAAGGATTCTGGGAAGCCTTATGTTTTAAGATTAGGCTTGGTGGATGACTCTCAAACTCTCCCATTTTGAGCTCTCTCACATGCACAGGTGTCCACACATGGCCCTCAAGGATCAGATGGGTTCACAGTGCCCAGTCATATCAGGAGGAGGGTAAAGTGAATTGTTCACATGGTGAGTCAATACAGAGAGGACAGGCAGCCGAACATTGAGCGAACAGCAATCCTGCCCCAGAGAGAGACACTTGATGTCTGTGCCACAAAGAAGATGACCATGTCATCCAAGAAGAACCTGCACTGGGAACCGAAAAGTTATGCTTTTAAAGTGACAAACGCACACTAAAAGTGCTGCTGATTACCATCACCAAGTCACAGCTACCTTGGAAGCAGCTGGCCTTTCCGTTTTGACAAACTCTGTGGCTGTCATTTTCTGGAATCCCGTGGACCCAGTGGTAACCTCCAGTGCCTGTAATCATCACATTGCAAACTGATTTGACCCCAGATGGACCCTGAAGTGCAGAGAATTGTAATTATGATAATGTAGGATAGCTTGAAGCAGGGATATCTGATGTGGTGGGTTACAAATTGAAGGCCATTTCAAAGAAACGCTGATACAAATTCTCCTCAAACAATTTCAAAATATAAAATATTATAGACTGCCTCCTAATTCATCCTATGAAGTATGCATAGCACTGATATGAAAGCCAGGAAAAAAATACCACTAAAAAACAAATTATAGAACAATATGAACCTGGAAAAAGGATGAAAGTCACACAATTTTTGAGGACTTAAGTTCATAGGGTCACTATGGGTCACCTATGACTTGACGGCACTTAACAACAACATAACAACAATCTTCCATGATAGCATTCTCTCTCTTTGCCATAGAGTTAGAATCCACTCATAGTTGACCTGCCAGTGGGTGTTCAGAGGCTGTAAATCGCATAGGAGGAGGATGGTTATCTGTTTCTTCAGGAGCAGCTGGTGGACTTGAACTGCCTGCCTTTGGATGGGTAGCCCAACTAAAGGCAAGGATGGTGAGACTTGGTTTCATATACTTTGGACACGTTCTCAGACCTTGGGGAAAGAAACACATCATGCTTGGAAAAGTGAAAGGTCAGAGAATGAGATGAAGACCTTCAGCAAGATGGATTAACATAGTGACTGTCACTTTGGGCTCGAGTATGTTGGCGATCATGAGGATGGCACAAGATAGGACAAGATTCCTTCATGGCGTCGCCAAGAGTTGTAGTAGACTCAACAACAACATCCCTTGTGGACATTGGTGCAAAATTTCCAACAAAATCCTAGCCAATAGAATTTTAAAAATACATAATCATCACGATCAAGTGAGATCAGGTATGCAAGGATAATTCAATATGAGAAAAATAGTATAATCCATCACATAAATAAAACAAAGGAAGAGAATCACAGATCCTATAAATTAATACAGAAAAGATATTTAGCAAAATCCAACACGCTTTCCTGACAAATGGCAGCTCTGCTGATGTATGTATCTATAGTGAAGTGAGTCACTAACCTGAAGACCGAGACCCCCTGGTGGGTCAAAGCCAACAGGTGCTCCAGGGGAGAAAGAGGCATAATTCTCTGCCTCATGTTTTACAGCATTGGAAACCCTCTAGAGAGTGAGCTATGAGGCTGATAAATGGAGAAATAATTCAAGTTGTCATTTCCTTTTCCTTGGATCCAAAATCAACACCCACGGTAGCACCTGTCAAGAAATAAAAAGGTTTTTAAAAAGAAAGAAATCAAGAGACATATTGCATAGGAAAATCTGCTGTCAAGGACCTCTTTAACATACTAAGGAGCAAAGATACCTGTTTAAAGACTGAGATGCACCTAAACCAAACCATGATCTTTTCAGTTGCCTCCTATGCATCTGAAAGTTCAACAATGGATACAGAAGGCTGAAGAAGAGTGCTTTTGGATTATGGTACTGATGAAAAGGACTGCATATCACATGAACTGCCCAAAGAGCAGCCAAATCTGCCTTGGAGGAAGTGCAGTGAGCGTGTTCCTTAGAGGGCAGGATGGGAAAACTTAGTCTCTCTTACTTTAGGCATGCTGACAGAAGGGGTCAATCCTTGGAAAAGATATACTGGGAAAGGTGGAGAGTCAGAGAAAAAGAGGAAGACCCTTAATGAGATGGATTGATACAAGGGCAAAATTCAAATCAGTTGTTCACAGGGTTGCTATGAACTGTAGTCCACTTAAGAGCATGTAACAGTAACATAGAAGATTCCAAAGACTCAGCAACAAAGTTGCTAGCTCTAAGGGACTGATTCATCATGCTGGGCAAGGTGGGGGATCAGAAAAAGACAGGGAGGGAGACCCTCCAGTAGATAGATGGACATAGAGACTCTCAATGGGCTGGAGTGTGTCAGAGATCTGAAGGTGGTAAAGGACAGGGCAAGGTTGCTCACAGGGTCTCTATGAGGCATAGCAACTCCATTGCATAACAATTGACTGCTTTAGCAAAGTGACAGGGTATGTGATTAATATTAAAAAACTAGTTGAATTCCTCTACAGAAATAGAGTTCTGAAAAGGAAACAAGGAGAAAGAAAAAAGAAACTAAAAGACCCTTGTGTTCAATCTAAGCATCTGATTTCATCCTGTTCTCTTAAAGCCAATTCCCAGGTACACCTGGAGATGGATGCATGATGGTCCCCTGCTCCACCTGCCCAGCAATGAGATCTGATTGCTGCCTCCAACAGATGACCGATGCAATGATGGGGAGATAGGGGTTGTCATTGTTGTTATGTTATGAAAATCTGCTCTTGGGGACCTCTCTAGAGTGCTGAAGAGCAAAGATATCAGTGATTAAGGTGTGCCTGATACATGGTGTTCACAATTACTTGCTATTCATCAAAGAGATGGACATTGACCAACGTTGACAGAAGAAATGATGCCTTTGAGTTGTGATGCTGGAGAAGAGTATTGAACATAGCATAGACTGCCAAGAGAATAAACAGGTCTATCTTGGAGAGGGTGAAACCATGTTTCTGCTTGGAGGCAAGGATTTTGAAGCTCTGTCTCACATACTTTGGGCTTGTGGCCAGGAGGGACCAGTCCTTGGAAAAGGACATTATGCTCAGAAGGGTGGAGGGGCAGCAAAGGAAAGGAAGACCCCAAATTAGAAGATTGACACAGTAACTGGGGCAATATGGGTAGGTGTGTCAGAGTCAGGAGACTGGCTCAGGATAAGGCAGGCTTCAGAACTGCTGTACATAGGGTTGCTATAAGTCCCAGGTGACTTAATGGCACATAACAGCAATAACAACAACAACAACACAAAAGTGCCAAGAATGGTGATTGTGAAACAAAGCACGCTGTTAGGAGCAGGGCTAGGAAAAGCTAGGGAGAGAGGGCAGGCCAGGATAGGACAACTAAGAGTTTCTAGGGAAGGTGGAAGACAGTGGATGGTGCAACTTCCCAAAAGCAGAGGCTCCAAACCCTCATGGATGCCCCCATCAAAAATCACCTACAAAGCACAACTATATATATATTTTTTTAAATTTGAAATTAAGAACTTCAAGACAATACAATAGCATTAAACTCCAAGGCCACTTTGGGTTACGTGTAACAGTCTCATGCATGCCCCAAAAGCCACATTTAATTTTTTTTTTTTGCAATCAATATTGTTTTTATTTCTTCTTCAGTGTTCTCTTTGTTACCATACAGAGAGCCAACTGATTTTTTTATGTTGATATATTGATCTTGCATTTGTCAATTTGCTGAATTAGTCAACTAGCTCCAAGAATTTTCTTGATGAATCTTTTGAGTTTTCCATATATGTTATCTTGTTATTATCTATATTATCCTCCTGTCTCAAGTATGTCTCATGTGAGTAGGTTTTGTTTTATTTTTTTATCTATTCTGCAACTCTTTTTATCTGAACTAGTGCATTTAATCTATTCCTATGTAGTGTGATTATCAATAGAAAGGCTTTATTAATATCATTTAGTTGCAATTTTTTTGTAGTGTTGTTTAGTACTTTATTCTACTTTTCTGTGTTGTCTCTTCATGAATAACTTCCTTTATTACTCTTGTAAGGTTAATTTTGTTTTCAAATTCCCTTAGTTTCTGCTTTTCTTAGAGCAACCTTATGTTGTTGTCATAGTTGATGGACAGTTTTGCTTCATATAAGCTTCTTGTTGGCAATTGTTTTCTTTCAGAGTTTTATATACAGCATTCCAATGTCTTCTTGCTTGTATGACTTCTGGTGAGAAATCAGATGTTAGTCTTATTAGCTCCCTTTGATATGTAACTCTTAATTTTCAGACCTGTTTGCAGTATTCTATCCTTGCTTTTGATTTGGAAGTATTGACTGTGATACATCGTGGCATTTTTCTATTGAGATGATCTTGTTTTGGGTTCATTAGTCCAACTGAATGTGTATTTTCTCATTCTTCATATTTGGAAAGTTTATGTGAGTAATTCTTCCATAATTTTCTCAATGCTTCCCCTCTCTCTTCCTATTCTGAATCCCAATCACATAAATACTTGCTGTTGTTGTTGTTGTTATGTGCCACTGAGTTGCCTGCAACACATTGCAACCCTATAAACAGCAGCTATGAAGCCCAACCTGTCCTGAGCCAGTCTCATTAATTCTGATACACCAACTCCCATTTTCCCAGTTACTGTATGAACCCATCTCATCTGGGGTCTTTCTACCCTTTCCTGTCCCTCCACCCTTCCAAGCATGATGTCCTCCAAGGACTGGTCTCTCCTAGCCACATACCCAGACAGAGCTTCAAAATCCTAACCTCCAAGGAGAGACTTGGTTTCACCCAATTCAAAACAGACTTACTTGTTTTCTTGGCAGTCCATAGTATGTTCAAGACTTCTCCAGAACCGCAACTCAAAGGCATTGATTCTTCTATTATCCTTAGTCATTGTCCAGCTCTCTGATACATAGCAAGTAATTGCAAAAACTATGGCCTGGATTAGGTACACCTTTGTCTCTCAACTGACATCATAGCTTTTCAATACTCTGGAGAGGTCCCTGACAGCAGATTTCCCCAATGAAATTAATCTTTTGATTTCCTGACTGTTGGTATCAAGAGTGTTGATTGTGGAGCTGAGCAAGCTGTAATTGTTAAAACCTCAATCTCTTCTCCATCTATTGTGGTGCTGTGATTGGCACAGTGGTGAGA
>NW_006399941.1:2583551-2585447 GCF_000299155.1 Elephantulus edwardii | reverse complement strand
TCACATAAGCATGATAAAGTGTTCTGGGATTCCCATTTTCCTCAAGGTTAGCCACAATTTGTTGTGATCCACACAGTTAAATGTCTTTGCATTGTCACTACTATTTCTCTTAATAATATCTCTCATCATTCTTATGCTTTATTTAATTTCTTTTCTTCCTGTTTCTAACTTTTCCCCCTCTTACAGTTTAGTGTTATAGGCTTTGTCTTCTTTTTCACTGATTCTGTATTCCAGTTGGAAAATATGGGCCTGGTGGCAGAAATGAGCTGGCCTTTCTCCTGCCAAATTAGTTCAACAGCAGCTTGGCTGATAGCTCCGGGTGATGGCTGGATCCAAGGTGTTGCCCTGACATTTTAATTCACACGGATTCTCTCCTGGGAGACCATGGGATGAAAAGCATTTGAACAGTGAGGTAGTAAAAATGAGCCCTTACTGTAGACTTCTAGCCTGCCTTATGCTTTGACAAATAAAAGCTGCTGAGAAACAGAAAGTAATACTCGTGCTGACAAATAACTTGAACACCTCCACAAAGATACTCTACTATCATAAAAATAAAATTTAGATGAAAAGAAATGCCCTTCCTTCTGCAGTTTTGAGATAAGTATGTAGTTTCTTTTTCCAACTGGATCACTTAACCCTATCATCTCACGCCCTCCAAGTTTGTATAATTATATTGCCTAGTGTTTGGACTTTGGAGTCAGAATCTCAGCGCTGTCAGTGATTAGAGGCAAGATCTGGGCAGAATATGTGCATCTCAAAGACTCAGTCTTCTCATCTGCAAATGGGGTCTTATGAATTCGTGAAGGCTACACTCTAGACAACAATCTAATGATTTAGCTACAACAGATAGCAATCAGTTTGGAAATAATTTCCAATCAGCTTGACAATCATTTCCAGATAACAATCTGCTTGGAAATGAAGCAATCCTGCTTAAACCTTCTTGCAAAAGCAAGCACTCTCATTTTCATCTAAGTTTTATGCTTATTTGGAATGGTTTAGGGGGTGGAGGTGGAAACTCCTGAAGATGGAGAAGACAAAGCTTAGCCCAGTAATTGACACATAACAAACAAACTGCAAACTTTTATTAGCTTTTTCCACTAGACTAAATTTCTTTTGCTGTTGTTTTATTTTTAAAATTTTATCTTACTCATTTTAATGAACATTTACAGAGATTTTGGATTTCCATTCATTCATTGTTGCACTTTTCTCTCTGCCCAGCCCTCCCCTCCCTCCCCAGTTTGCTACTCTCTTTGAAAAGTAAAAGAAAAATTCTTTCTTTAGTATACAATCCCCCTGCACCCCTCCCACCTCCCCGAGTACACTCCACTATGCAACCTTAAATCTGGACTCTTGTGATAATCCTAATACCCTATCATATATCGCTTTTTTTCTCTCCCTCATCTGTTTCAATGCAGTATACATAATTTATCCAGTTTTTCTCAGTCTTACTCCAACTCTGATGTCAGTCCCATTTACAACAGTGGCACCATGCTGTATTAGTACTTTTGTGACTGAGATATTTCACTCAGCATTATGTCCCCCATTTTGCATAATATTGCTTGTTTCTCAATGCATCGTAGTATTCCATTGTGTGAATATACCATTCTTTTTTGTTTGTTAATGGGCACCTGGGTTGTTTCTAACTCCTTACTACAGTGAACAAAGTTGCGATAAACATGGGTGTGCATATATCTGCTTGGATGTCAGTTATGGTCTCTTTAGGGTATATTCCCAGTATTGAATTGCTGGGTCAAATCGTATCTTTATTTGCAACTTTTTGAGAAAGCGCCACATCACTTTCCAACCTACAAGACACAAATTTGACTAACAAGTTATAAGTACATGAGTCAAAAATTATGGAAAAGTAAAAGAAAAGATTCTTTCATTATTTTACAA
>NW_006399941.1:2576134-2578107 GCF_000299155.1 Elephantulus edwardii | reverse complement strand
CACAATAGCCCCTGCTCCAGCAGGGTCCTGGATCCAACGGGATCAGAAAAGTCAAGGTCAAGTTCCCACCCACCCACTAGCCTCTAGCTGGTCTGCAGAGTTCACAGAAGCCAGCTGGCTGGCTCCTTTGGGGCATTTGGTGTAGCCCAAGAGAGATCGGCCAAATTCCCCGCCTGTGGGCGCGCCCTTAGGTGCTCTCCCGGGTAATCAGCAATGCCCCAGTAAACACAGATAAGATCCTACTGGCCTTTCTCCTGCCAGGTTAGTTCCTCAACAGCTCGCCTGATAGCTCCAGGTGATGTCGGGATTCAAGGTGGTGCCCTGAGGTCACAGGGCTGTGGTGGGGGTTGAGATGTGTGGTTGTGGAGCTGCAAGTGGGTGGGGGAGGGGAAGGAAAGCAAGGGACTAGGGGGCAAGGAGCGCAGGGGTTGGACACTATCACCAAGAGGTGGGGACGGGGCTTGGGCGCTGCTGAGGGTTTATGCAGCAGCACCCTGTGTGTTAAGGGTCACACACGTGTGGGTTGCAGGGGGGTCCCACAGTGTCCAGTAGTCTTAGTTCCTCTGGGGTCTCACAGTCTTCGCTCCTCTGGAGTTCCGCGGTAGGTGGCTGGCTGTTGTTCTTCCTGGGTCTCTTCCAGGTCCCTCTCGCAGCGTTCCCCCGTCCGGCGGCGGCCTTCCCCCGTTGGCAGTGGCCTTCCCCTGTCCGGCGACGGCGTTCCCCCGTCTGGCCTGTGCCCATTTTTAAATTGAATTATTTACCTTTATCTTGTTGCAGGGCTCAAGTATTTTATAAATTCTAGATATAAGTCCCTTATCTGACATGTCGTTACCAAATACTTTTTCCCAGTCTGTGGCTTCCCTTTTTACCCTGTTGGAGAGGTTTTTGGAAGTGCACAGGGATTTGATTATTAGAAGGTCCCATTCATCTATTTTATCTTGTAGATTAGACTAAATTTCTTTACAGCTGAGTCCTGTCTTCGTTTAACGCAAAGCTTGTGTCAAATGTCAGATGGAAAAGAATTGTCTTTGTAATCTTGGCTGAAAATGAGAGTTTTATTGGTAACTTGGGAGAATGCATAAGAAGTTTGTTTGCTAAGGACTTTTGACCTGTGAGAAACACAAAGATACCAACAAAAGACAATTTGAAAAAAATGAAGCCGAAAACATCTTTTTGAACAAGCATACGAAACCGTTCTTTAGATTCTGTTAACACTTGCATGACACTTGTCTCGTTTTTCGTCTACTTTTAAAGTAATAGACCTTGAAAGTCACTTATGTTGAGCTGGAACTTGAGCTATATAAAGTGCAATTCAATACATTACACTGAGGCGTTAGATACCAAAGCAAGAAGCAAAGACAAGAGAATGACTGCATTGAGCCACCGCCCACCACAACTTAGTGACCGGTGGATCATTGGGCCAAGACTACTTCTTCGTTCTCCAATCGCCAGGAAGGCCATAGATAACGCTGTCTTGATTGGTCGAGGGAAATATCGCTCAAAGGTTCATTCAAGAAGCAGCCTGGAGTGGCGCTAGGCTTCAGGGCCTTTTGGCCAATCAGAGAACGTAGGAGGGCGGGCCTTGCCGCCGGAGGAGGTGACTTTCTCTGTCAAGTCTTAAAGGAGGGGGCGTGTCGTCGGGCCTCCGCCTCGCTGCTGCGTGAGGTGGGAGGGGCCTGTGGGCTAGGGCGGCGCGAGCGGTGTCTGCGGCGGGGCCGGATACGGGCGGTGCCGGGGCCGCGGCGGCCCTGGGGATGGGCGGAGCCCCAGCCGCTGGTCCTGGTGGCTCCCGCCGCAGCTGGAGTCTGATCGCAGTGTCTGCTCCTGCGAGTCGCTGCTTCGCCGGGCGGCGGTATGCTGGGGAAAGGCGTCGTGGTCGGAGGCGGCGGCACCAAGGCGCCGAAGCCCTCCTTCGTGTCGTACGTGCGCCCGGAGGTGAGGAGGCGCCGCGCCGCGGGCTGCGGGGCCGGGGC
>NW_006399941.1:2558833-2576017 GCF_000299155.1 Elephantulus edwardii | reverse complement strand
GGGCCGGGGTGGGGCCTCCCGAGGCGGGCAGGCAGGTGCCGGAGCGCGGGGCCCGGCTCCGCGGCCACCGGGTCAGGGGCACAGAGCTGGGGAAGGGGGCTGCGGCCTGGGACACCCCGGGCCACCGTGGAGAGGAACTGGGGTCGGACTCTGCTGGAAGGCGGAGGGCCGGTTGGTCGGGACCCCCTGGATGGACCTGCCCAGAGCCTGCCACCAGGGTACGTCCGCTCCATCCTTGAAATTCCTCAGTGACTTTTCCGTGCTCAGTGGAGTTTTTTGTTTGTTTTTTTCTTACTGCTTGCCTCTGAGAGTGCTATTTGGGGCCAACCCTCGATTCCCACACCCCTCAGTACAGTGGGGAGCAACTGAGCCTCCCCCGGCCTGGGTCAGTCTTGACTGTCCCCTTTGATTGATTGTCCCCCTCTGTCGCTTTCCCCCTTCCACCCTCTCACCGTCGTCCCTTCTCCCTACGACCTTATCCTTCAAATAGAGTTTCCTTTTGGAATGTTACTGCCCTGAAGTTCATTCATTCATTCAGAAAATAGATTTTGAGCAATGGCAGCAAGAAGGAGAACTGTGTCAGGCAGCGTTCTAATAAGCACTTGGGTTGTGTATCAGTGAAGAAAACAAACATCTCTGCACTTAATTGAGGGGGGAGGAGCAACCGTAAACAATAAGTATATAAGTAAATGATAGAGTATAGTAGAAGGTCGTTTAAGTATTGTGGAAACAGAAAAGGCATCTTTACCCCTATTTGAGTATATAAGGGATTTGAGGGAACAGTGGTCCAGGCAGCCTGAAGGCAGACCACAAGTGTGTCTGGGATGTTGGAGGCATCCAGGAGGCCAGCGTGGAGGAAGGAAGCTCAGTGGGTGAGGAGGAGGTCAGCCCTTGTCCCCTCGGCGCTGAGCTCCTGACCCAGATGCCTAATTAGATGGGTCTCATCTTGGATTTGTGATGCATTTTCTGCTTCTGTCTCCAGCGCGTTAACCACTAATATGCAAAAGCACCCCCAAGTTTCTTACCTCTGGTTACCCTCCCATTTTAGCAAAGGCTTTGGTCAAACACTGCTTCTCTAAGACCCTCTTGGGACCTGCACCCTTTGCATATATATATCTTTAAATTTGTCTCTTGTGGAGAGCACCCTTAATAGGGGTCTTATTTTTAGGTCTTATATTTTAAAATATAAACCACTTCCTCTGCTAGTTAACATTTGGTGAGGCGTTTGGGTCACTTTACATTTTCTACAGGCTCCCAGCCTTCCCCCACCCCACCCCCAGCATTGTGTCTTTTGTTATGTAATGTGTTCCATTTCACTTTGTGCCTTTATTTTTTTGATTGAGCCCTTGGTTGAAGTGCAAACTGATCTTTAACCTTTCCTCTTTAGTGAGATTAAACCACAAGTAGAAAGTCTCCTGAAATGTGGCCAGAGTTCAGGAATGTTCAAAATCGTCATCTGCCACTTGTGCGTGTTGTAGTTGGATGAGTTTTCTCACTTTGCCCACAGTGCCTGATAAATTTCCTTTGAGGGGTAGTTAGGGAAAGGGAGTGGTTCAGTCCCAGAATAAGCCTCAAGTGGTCACATTTCTTCAGATCCTAATAGTTGGCAGTTTCGTTTGCTTGCATGAAAATATGCTGTGTTGACGCCATCCTTCTCTGCTGTAAACGATCTCTAAAAATATTTTGTAAAAGTGCAAGGATCTGATCCAAACAGTGGATATTTTTGCAAAGGTAAGAATAGAAGAGGGTAAGGAAGCAAATTCTTTTTAAAGGTATCATTTCCCCAGCAAGCAGGTTGTGTCTTCTCTTAGTTTGGGATATGCTTGTGGACTCAGCGTGAGAGTGTTGGATCTCACGACCTTTTGGGGCCTCAGTAGGATAAGACTTCCACAAATCAGGATTCATGAGAAGACTGTCATTCTCCTGTCTCTGCTTGCCTTCCCCTCAGCTTGCCTTCATCTCTTCTGCATGGAGAGCATGTCCTGCTAGTACACGCATCTTTTTTTTTTTTTTTTTAAATTTATTATTTTTGTGTGCGTGTACCGTCAAATCAGATCTGACTGGTACAGGAGGAGATTGCCCCTCCTTCCCCGGCAGAGCATCTGGTGGATTTGAACCGTGCACCTCTGGGGTTGTAGTTGCAGCTTCTTGCCACTAGGCCACCAGAGCTCGCCTAGTACACACATCTTTGCATGCATCTTTCTTTGGTTAGCGAGGAAATTGCATGGCTTCTCTGGTGCACTTTGCTGGTAATCTTGGAGCTGCCAAAATATTCCTATTCCTGTAGGATGCAATGATACCTGCCCTTGGTGATGAACTTGGAAATGGGCTCTTCAGTGTCAGGAGGCTCAGCAATATATGCCTTCAGTAGGCCCAAGAGTCTTATCAAGAGGTAGTACTTTGTGTTAAACACAAAAGTGCTAAATGGAGAAAGTATTTAAAGATGATGCTTTCAAGCCTGGTGGGCTTTCTCTATTCCCTTGTGATCAGGAAAGGTGGGCATGGAGTTTGTTGAGGTGGTAGTCTGTGGGCACCCTCATGTCAGCTCTGACTCATAGCACCCTGGGTATAACAAGAACAGAACTGCCCGTTCCTGCGCCACCCTGTGCTGAAACCCATTATTGAAAGCACTTTGTCTTTCCTTCTGGCTGAGGGTCTGCCTCTTCAGTATCCATTAGTGCCAACTTTTGGAAGTGAACCTTTGACAGAGTAACTCTTCTATTACTGAGTCCCCTAAATCATGGAAGGTGAATGTTAAAATCCTGAACCATTATTTAGACTTTTGGGGCAAATTTTGGAAAAACAGTGCTGAAACAATTACAAATCAGTAAAGTAGATGAGAGTGGGAAGCAGATGGCTCAGGGATCTGAGAAAAGGAAGGAGACATCTAGAACTATTCTGGTGATACCTGATGGCCAGCGCCTGAAAATAGCCTCACTCCTCCCCCTGTGAGCACCGGGCATGGGGTACAGGAGGCGTGACTGCCCTGTGCTGCAAACTGCTGGGTGCTGAGGTCTCTTGGGGGGGCATCTGGTTATGGTCTGGGTGCCGAATCTTTCTTTCTTGCCAAGTAAAACAGCTGTTTGGATCCTTATAATTTCAGAAGCTGTAAGTGCTCGTTGTACAAAAATAGAAATACACAGATAGGCCAAAAATTAAAAACTGATAAGGAAGGATTTAATTTATTTAGTAACTTGGAAGGTATTGTGTTTTATATATATATATATATATATATATATATATATATATATACACATGCTTTTTTTTTTTGCCTACATGGGATTAATATTGCAGATCATGTTATTTTATATTGTTATTTTCCCTAAGAATATAAGTGGCAGACATCCTTCCACGTCAATTGTGAGCCTGCAGCATTATTTTAAATGCGGCCTTTGGTCTTCTACAGAGGGGACTGGTGCCATGATCCATAGGGAGTTGCAATGCTAACCTAAAGCCAAGCCTTCCTGGCAGTTCAAATCCTCCAGTGGATCTGAGGGAGAAAGAGGGACAGTTTCCTCCTGTGTGGTTTAGAGCTTCGGAAACCCAAGGTAGGGTCAGCTACCTATGAGTTGGGTCCGGCTCCATGCCAGTGAGTGACTGACTGACTTGGTCTGCTACAGTAAACGTGATGACGAGAAGTCAGGTAACACAGAGCTAGAGAAGTGTGGGTTTTATTCCCGATGATTCTTTACGTAGATGTTGTCTCTGGTACTGAGTGACAATTTTGATTCTTCAAATGTATCCATTTTTGGCCCTATTTAAGTGTGAATTTTAAGAATTGCTCTGCTAAATTGTAGAGCTTAGAAATGACTGTTCTCTGAACTTGTGAATAGAGAATTTAGTAGGTGGTCTTGGGGCACGCTGGTGACCTAGTGGTGGCTGGAAGCAGCACTTCAATCCCAAAGGTACAGGGTTTGCTCCTGGGAGAAGGATGGGTAGTCTCCTCTCGATTAATTGCCTTGTGTGAAAAACCCACCAGAGGGCCAACCATGGGTTGGTACCCACTCTGTGGTACACAACAACAACAACAACAACAACAGGTGGTCTTGAGAAAGGGTTCTGACTTAGTACAAGTATATTCCATAATTTATACGTGTTTTTATTGGCTGAGTTGCAGAAGTGGACCATTCATCCTGCGTCTTAGTCTGTCTTAATCTGGAAATTCTGGTGAAAACTGCCCACCGTGGGTGAACCTGCTGGTATTCAAAATCCCAGGGGCAGAGCTTCCAGCATCACAAGACCCAAGACCTACCTCAGTCCTAGCAACATGAGGAGTAATAAAGATAAAGCAGACTCCGAAACAAAGCAAAATGAACTCTTTTCTTTCCTTTTTTCTTTTTAAATAAAAGCACCTAGAACCTATAGCTTTGTTTTCGCCTTGTACTTAAGAGACCATTAATGAAAAAAAAAAAAAAAAGAGAGACCATTAATGATGACTTAACAAGCCATGAAAGGACATAAAAAAGTTGTTCCTAAAATACTCACTTTCTTAGCTGTGGCTTTGGCTTGCCGATCTGTCCCAAACTTCCGCTTTTCTCTCCTGGGGGTGCTTCCTGTGGCATCTCCCTGGGTCACGTCCAGCATCACACAGCTTCTGCAGCTGGAACCTCAGCACATGAGGCTGTCGTGGACTGCTTCCTCAGCCTGACCAAACATTGCCACGAGGTTGGAGCCAGCTGCTCTCCTGCATCCTTCTGCTGTCTGTGATGCTAACACCAGGGCTGTCATCAGGCGCTTAGGCCGCGGGAACCCACTTAGAAGTTTAAAGTTCTAGATTCGTCTCTGAACACCTGCAGCAGGTGTTCTTAGAATATATAATAATGTTAAGCCATCTTGTATAATCTTAACCTTTAGAGTTTTGTTGTTTTAGGGGCCTACCTTTTTTTTTTTTTTAATCACTGAATAAAAAGCCCTAAGTGCTGTTGAGTCAGAACTGACTTATACCTGACCTTCCCATGGGTTTACAGAGGCTTAAAATTGCACAGGAGGAGATGGTCCATCTGTCCTGGAGCGGCCAGTAGAGTCAAACTGCCTACCTTTGGGTAGACCACTAGCTACCTGAAAAAGTCCATCATTCCTGAGTACTGAACCTTGAGTCAGAACCTATCATGGCTGACCCTCCAGTGGGTTTTCAGAGGCAGTAAATCGCACAGGAGACCGCCCATCCTTCACCCTCAGAGCAGCTGGAGGATTCAAACTGTATATCTTTAGGTTGACATTGCAGTTCTTTACCACAGAGATACCAGAGCTTCCTATAGGGAAAAATCCTATACCCCATTTTTGTGATAAACACAATGTAATAACATTACAGGGTTTGGAAATTAGGTAGAAAAAATGTCCTGAATTATTCTATTTTGACCAAAGCAGTTTTCATTTTTTAGTATGTCCTCTCATTTTGGAGTCATATTGTGTATAAAAATTTAGAAATGAAGAACTATTATGGTTGTTGTTGTTAGGTGCCATCGAGTTGAGTAGGACTGATAGTGACCCTATGAACAAAAGATCTGAACATACTCCTATCCTGTGCCATTCTCACACTTCCTGACACAAGAATTCCTTGCAGCAGTCACCTTGTCAATCCACCTGGTCTTCCTCTCCTTCACTGACCCTCCACCCTTGCCAACATCATGTCCCTCTCCAAGGAATAGCATCTCATAGCAATATGTCCAAAGTATGTGAAGCGAAGCCACATCATTCTTGCCTCCAAAAAGCACTCTGGCTGCACCCACTCCAAGCCATATCTGTTTGTTTTTTTGGCTGTCCATGAGATGTTCAGTGCTCTTTCTCCTCTGTCTTTGTAATGACCTTTTGTATTCTTCCTGGATGATATTCTTGATATCCTCCCACAACTCAACTTTTCTTCCCTCAAAATGTCCAAGGCCTCAGAACTGTGCCTGAGATGGTTTTGAAATTCAGGTGGGATAGACACAAGGTCAAATTCTGGTTCCTGTGGACTTGACTTAATTTGCCTCGACTTTAGCGTGAACTTGCATGTGAGTAGTTGCTGGTCTGCTCCACAATCAGCACCTGGCTTCGTTTTCACAGCTGATGTTGAGCTTCTCCAGTGATTCTTTCCACAGATGTAATCTGTCTGATTCCTATGCATACCATCAGGTGAAATCCATGTGTGTAGCCCGCGTTTGTGTTTCTTATAAAATGTATTTGCAATGAATAGGTTGTTGATTGTGCAAAATTCTATCATTCCAGCTCCGGCTTCATTTCTGTCACCAAGTCCGTGTTTTCCAGCTGCTGATCCTTCTTTTCTATTCACAACCTTTGCATTCCAGTCACTCATTATTATTAATGCATCTTGATTGCATGTTTGATCAATCTCTGACTGTAATCGTTGGTAGAAGTCTTCTATTTCTTCTTCTTTGCCTCTGGTTGTTGGTGCATATATTTGAGTGATGGTGGTATTCACTGGACTTCCTTGTATGCATATGGATATTATCCTATCACTCACAACATTGTATTTCAGACGGATCTAGAAATGACTTTTTTAACTGTGAAAACAACCCTATTTTTCCTCACCTTTTCATCTCTAGCATGGTAGAGCATATGATCTTCTGACTCAAAATGTCCTATGCCAGTCTAACTCATCTCACCAATACCTAGTATGTCAATATTTATGCGTTCCACATACTCACAATTTTTCCCCCATATTGCTAGGAAAGGTTGTTCCTTGGAGAGGGACATCATGCTTGGGAATGTAGAGGGACAGTGAAGGAGAGGGAGACCTTCAACCAGGTGGGTTGATGTTGTGATGCAGCAATGGGCTCGAAGGTGTTGAAGATTGTGAGGATGGCATAGGATGGACAGGGTTCAGATCTGTTGTCCACAGGGTCACTTTGAGTCGTACTGGACTGGACAGCACCTAATTATAAGAAGGAAGTATGAAAGCTGTCAGAGATGGACAGTATGGGTGTCTCATCCCTGTGTAATGCCCTCTACTTTCCCGACACCGTCACTGTAAGGAGAGCAGAAGCTTGTCAGTAACTCTTCTTATAGTAAGGCTGGTTCCTCTAATCCTATTTTGTATTTCTACCTGAAAAGTCATCATGTAGCTGATGTTAGATGGATCTTAGCTGAACGCAGGGACTACCAGAACAATGTATATCTGTGTTTCATTGATTATGCAAAGGCCTTTGACTGTGTGGATCATAACAAACTGTGGCTGACTCTGAGAAGAATGAGAATCCCAGAACACTTGATCGTGCTAATGCAAAACCTATACTTGGACCAAAAGGCAGTCGTCAGAACAGAGCAGGGAAACACGGCATGGTTCAAAATTAGGAAGGGCGTATGCCAGGGATGTGTCCTATCTCCATACCTTTTTTAACCTGTATGCAGAACAGGTGAACAGATTATCCGAGAGGCTGGGTTCTATGAGGAGAAGTGTGGCGTCAGGATTGGTGGAAGATCTGTTAACAATCTGTGTTATGCATATTACACAACCCTGCTTGTTGAAACTGAGGAGGACCTGAAATGCTTGCTGCGGAGGGTCAAGGATTTCAGCCTTCAGTATGGATTGAGACTCAGTGTCAAGAAGACAAAGATTCTCACTACTGGACCAGTTGGCAGCATCAGGATGGATGGTGAAGAGATTGAGATTGCTAACTACTCTAGTTTGCTTGGCTCCATGGTCAACATTCTTGGCACAAGCAGCCAGGAAATAAAAAAATGTATTGCGATGGGAAAGTCTGCTATTCGGGACCTCTCCAGGGTACTGAAGAGCAATGGTGTCACTCTGGAGACTAAGGTGTGTCTTATACAGGCTATGGTCTTTTCAGTCACTTGTTATGCCATCAGAGAGTTGCACAATGACTAGGGAGGATAGAAGGAGAATTGATGCCTTTGAGCTGTGGTGCTGGAGAACAATATTGAATGTACCATGGACTGCCAGGAAAACAGATTCATCCTGTAGAGGGTTAATCCAGGCTGGTCCTTGGAGGCAAGGATTCTGGGGCTTTGTCTGACATACTTTGGACATGTTTTAAGGAGAGACAGGTCCTTGGAGAGGGACATCATGCTTGGGAGGGTGGAGGGACGGCATAAGAGGGGAAGACCCTCTATGAGGTGGATTGATTTCAGTGACTGGGGTAATCAGGATGGGTGTGTCAGAGGCAGTGTGATTGGCACAGGATAGAGCAGGGTTTAGGGCTGTTGTACATAGGGTCGCTATGAGTCGATGGCACGTAACAACAACAGCAGCAACAACCTGAAAAGTGAGAATAAAAAGTGGTTCTGATTTGACAGCAATGAGTGAGTTTTAGCTTATGTAGATTTGTATGAACATTTATGAAAATGAGCTTATACACATGGAACACTTAGCAGGTTAAGTGGTCAAAGTCAGCCTTCCATAGATGTGGGTGGTCAGTATGGTTACTTCCGAGAGTCCCTGACTTAACGATGGAACTCTGTTCTGACAGCCTGCTTGTGAGTGAGTTCTGACGTAAGTGGAACATCTCCCTCTCCCATATTACTGTCTTTTTAATTCAGTATCTTTAAGAAAACAATCTTGGTTAGGTGACAAATAAAAATCTGAGAATGCTAACATCTGCAGATTATAGTTTACAACATTGTATATAGTGCATAAATCAACAATAGAATGTGCTATACAAAAGATAACCCAACTGGGTGCAGTTTGCTGTTACTTGAATGGGTCATAATCAGAAAACACTTGTGGCCTTCTCTGTAAAGGGAGTAGAGCTGCTAACCCAGAGACCACGCCTCTTTGGCAGTTTAACTCCTCCTTGGGAGGAAAACAGGCAATTTCCTCCAAAGTAATTTACAATTTCAGAAACTCAATGGAAGGTCAGTTATGAGTCATTTTGATTCCATGGCAATGACTGACTTTTATGACCTGTACTCAGAGTTACTAAGAAATTATTGGTCAAGCTATTTGGATACTTTCAGAAAGTTCTTAATGCCCAGTCTTAGAGTACAGAAATCCTTCTGAGCTAAGGTATAAAGAACAGTTAAGGGGCTTTGTGGTGGTGATGTTGCCATGGTGTCGTGCCGGGAAAGTTGATTGTGTGGTAACTTAGAATATTTTTCACTGTCTCTAGAAGTTTCTTTTCCTCTTTTCTTTGTTGTTTTATACATTTGAGAATGGCTTAATTATATTTAAAATTCCAACCTAACGAGAATGCTTGCTTAATGGTTAAAGTTTTCTCTTGTTAGCATTTTCTCTTTGACATTTTGCTAGTTTCATTCTGCCTGATTTTTCTCCTCTCCCTTTGCTCGTTATCAAAGATCTGTTTCTGTCTGCTTATTATGTTCACTCAGTGTTTCAGTTGAAGTATGGATGTTGTTGTTGTTATGTGCCGTCGAGTCGCTTGCGACTCATAGCGACCCTATGTACAACAGCCCTAAACCCTGCTCTATCCTGTGCCAGTCGCACTGTCTCTGACACTCCCATCCCGATTATCCCAGTCACTGAATCAGTCCACCTCATAGAGGGCCTTCCCCTCCTGCGCTTGTACGTAGGGTTTTCAGAGGCCTGCTGTTTCAGAAGTGGATGGCCAGTCCTTCTTCCTAGTCTGTCTTAATGTGAATGTTCAGATTTAGAGACGTATCAGACCAGCAAGTTAAAGGTATATCCCTTATTGTGGAGTTAACTTTAGTGTCAGTGTTGTCCCTGCCTTTCTCACACGTGTCTTTACCAACTTATTTCCCTGCTACACCATCCACCAGGATACCCATCCACTTCTACCCCCTCCCTTCACATCTATCTCCCTTTGACCAGCCTTCCATCTAATAACTTATATATGAAGCTTCCTTGGCTTCTGTGATTCCAAACACATCAGCTGCTGGTAGTTCCTTATGTTGGGACCAATGTCTCTGAAGTTTAGTCGTAATGTTTCCCGAGCAAAGGTGATGCATCCTGTAGAACTGGTGTGTAGATAGGCTTAAATAAAATTACCTCTGGAAGCAATAACCGTTTATTTCAAAGGCAGCTGCAAGCCCTTGTTGTTTAGATTGTATTATTGAAATGCTTTTCCTAGGGTGAATTTATTGTCATTGTTCTGTCTTGTACTGCTGCTGCTCTTGACGCTTTCCCACAGATGATTGATGGGCACCTTTCGGAGGTGTGAATCCTAAGGTGTTTGCTCTTTGGAAAGGGAGCAGAGAGAAAAGGGGAAGGGGTTTTTGTGTGGGGAGAGACAAGAGAAGATCTCTGATAGTGGGGAGATATTTTTAAGCCTATCTTTTTCCTGTGTGACAGATTGCCGACTATACTACAGTCATTAAGGTCCTGACCTACTAGAGAGTTAGGGAGCTCTGGTGGCTTAGTGGTAAGTAGTTGTGCTGCCATCCTGAAGATATGTAGTTTGAATCCACCAGCTGCTCTGAGGAAGAAAGATGGGCAGTCCCCACCTGTGCTGTTAACTGCCTCAGAAAACCCTATGGAGGGTCAGCTGTGAGACAGTTTTGACTTCGTAGTACACAACAGCAAGAGGGCTTTAAAATAATGTGAAAATGTAGAATGCTGTAACCACAATGGAAAGCAGTGTGGCACTTTCTTAGAAAGCTGGTAATAGAAATGTTATTTAGTCCAGCAACCCCACTACCAAGTATATTCTCAAGAAATAAGAGCTGCGATACAGACTGACAGCACACATACTCATGCTTATTGCAGTGTTGCTTACAATAGCAACCAAAGTGTCTGTCAACAGATGAATGGCTAAAGGAACGTCTGATACAGTCACATAATGAAGTACTAAAAAGAGTGAGAACTTGTGAACTACTCTATAGCATAAATGAATCTGAAACAAATTGTGCTGAGTGAGTTAGGATATTGTTGTTGTTGTTACTGTGTGCCATTGAGTCTGAACCAATCCATAGTTGACCCTCCAGCAGGTTTTCAGAGGCAGTTAATCGAACGTGAGACTATCCATCTTTCTCCTGTGGAGCAGCTGGTGGATTGGAACCATGTGCCTTTGGGACTGCAGCACAGCTTCTTAACCACTAGGTCACTAAAGCTTCCTATTATGATATAAGACCATTATTATAAAAAAGCTGTGGGAAAGTTTTTGCACAAATAGAATCAATCTTGGATGGTCACCATGGATTGGAAGGGAGGGAGAGGAGAGTAATGATTAATAAATAAGTTGAGTGAAGGGAAAGGTAATTACATTGAAGTTGATTAGTTATTGCAGTTACAATAATAACTTGTAATGAGTGCTAGAAAACACTGTGAATAATTGTATGGAAAACCAATATGATCTGTAAGCTTTCACTCAAATAATGAAGTCATTAAAAAGAAGCAAATAAGAGAAAGTAGCGTAGAATGCCTTGAAGACAGTGGGCCCAGTTCTTCAGGTCAGACATCATCCCTGTAGCCCTGCCTTTTCTCCACACGGCATCATGAATTCCCGTTTTGCTGTTAGCCCTTCCCACAGCTCATACCCCTCACTGCTGCCCTGTGAAGTGTCAACTGCCCCCACAGACTGCTAGGAATGGCCCTCCCCAGCAGGCCTGGTGTGGTAGTGATCTGATACTTGGTGAAGACGCTGGGGCTGACCCTGGGGAGGAACTGTGTGACAGCAGGAAGTACCTTAGTCTTGTCTCCCAGAGTCTCCTGTGCCAACACTCTGAACATGATCTGACAGACCCTGCTTTTCCTCACCTGCACCCCCTGCCTTTCTGTTACCTGTCTGACACCTCCTCCCCCAGCTCACTTAGCTCTCATTAGTTTTGCTTCAGTTTCCCTTGCCTTATCTCAGCACCTGTGCTTCTGTACTCTTGGGGGTGAGACAGTAGCTCTTTTCCTTTCTGGACATCATCACTGGCTGCTCCTGACCCCTGGGTACCCACTGTGTGTAGAACATGGTTCCTGAGGAAGGGGAGATAGGAGAAAGCAGATGGACCTTGGCAGACCCTGAGGGACTCAGTGATGGCAGAGCTGTGCCTGGTGTCAGCCAGGTGGCGGGCAGAGAAGTGGCACTCTCTCTGTGTTGTTGTTGTGTACCATCAAGTCAGAATTGACCCATAGTTCACTCTCCAGCAGGTTTTTACACAGAAGGAGATTGCCCATCCTTCTCCTGTGGAGCAGATGGTGGATTCAAGCCGTGTGCCTTTAGAGTTATTGCTGGGACCATCATTGGGACTGTACTCTTTTTTTTTTTTAAATTTGTGTGTGTGTGTGTGTGTACCATCAAATCGGATCTGACTGGTACAGGAGGAGATTGTCCCTCCTTCCCCAGCAGAGCAGCCGGTGGATTCAAACCATGCACCTCTGGGATTGCAGTGCAGCTTCTTGCCACTAGGCCACCAGAGCTCCCCGGGACTGTACTCTTACAAGGCCAGCAGAAGACTTTGGATGTGGGGGTCAGGTGCTGTGTTGCTGAGGAGAGCGTTTCATTCTGAAGAGATCAGACTCTGGTGCATCCATGTGATGGGGACCTTAGACTTGTTTCTTCGCCTCCTGGAGACGTGCTTTCCTCATCTGTAGCCTGTGGATTAGTATCTCCCTGTCAGGCCTGTTTGTGGATTAGAAGGAATACATGTTGTCAGGAGGCACCAGTCCTTAGATAGCATGCTGGGCAAAGTGGAAGGTCAGCAAAAAAGAGGGAAACCTTCAACGAGATGGATTGACACAGGGAAGTGCAACAGTGGACTTGAGCTTGGCAGAGATGGCAAGCATGGTGCAGGATAGGACAGTGTTCAGGTCTGTCCATAGGGTCGCCAAGTCGCAATTGACTTAATGGCCCCTACTGGTGACCTAGAGGTAAGAAGCTGCACTGCAATCCCAAAGGCACGTGGTTCAAATCCACCATCTGCTTCAGGTGATGGTGGAAGGATGAGATTTACTGCCTTGGAAAACCCGCTGGAAGGTCAGTGTTAGGTCAGTTTCCACTTGAGGACAATCAGCACCAGCATCAACCATGTCTACCCAGCTCAAGGCCAGGTTTCTGCCAATAACAGAAGTCACTCTAGATGTCACTGTTATTGGGAGGATTCCGTTGAAGGGGAGCAGGTACGTATCTGAGCAGCATTTCCGTGTGTCTGCCACTCGTGTTAGGATCAGGAATGGGAAGATTCATCCAAGTGCTCTGTGCCCTGTGCTGCTGAGAGGCGGGTAGCATGCAGATGACAGTGGTGCATGGGGGTGGGCCTGTGAGCAAGCTGTGCACCCCATTCTCGTGAGACGCCAGGAGAAGCTGGGCCAGGTCTGGTCTCCTGTGAAGGACTCTGAACAGTCAGTATTAAAGTGGCTCAGATGTCGTGAGGAGGGGGACAGCAGGCAAGGGGGACCCCTCAGCGGCACACTGGGGGCTGGATGACGAGCATCTGCTGTCAATCTCGTACATGGGTGCGCTCAGTGAGAGAGGTTCTGCCAGAGTCTGAGGGGCACCGCTGGACGCACGGCTTCTCTGCCGCACATTGAAAGCTTCCCCTTTTTGATGTCAAGCAGCCTTACCATTTTCAGTCAGGCTGGAAGATGAGTCAGATAACACTCGCCCTCGTTCTGCTGCAAATCTGCTAACGCCTGGCCTCGTGGGATCGCCTGCTGCTTGGATAGCAGCTGGGGCAGAGGTGGTGGTGGGAGAGGTGTAGAAGGCAGTCCTGCAGCTGCTCCAAGTCACATCACTTAGCATCAGTTAGATGACAGCTGCACAGCTTTCACCTGAGTCCTTTCTGTGTACGCTTCGCAGTGCTCTCCTCTCTATTTTCAGGTGCATGGCTTTGGAGTGAACCAGAACCTTGCTGTTTGTGGGAAGATTTGGGCTGGGGATTTCCCCCTGAGCCTCAGTCTCCTGATCTGTGACGTGGATTTAGTCACCTACCCATCAGGTGCTGCTAGTATTAAGTGAGGCAGTCCAGGGAAAGCTGTTAATCTGGTGCCTGGCATGTAAGCGACACTGACACAGTGTTAATGGTCCTAGTTGCTGTTGGTGCTGACCTTACCCTCTGTGTGTGTGTGTGTGTGCACGTGCATGTGTATTTTCTTTGCACACCACTGCTTGTCCTGATGGTGGCAAGAGACGTGGACCTGCGTCTCTTTCCAGCGTTGTTCTTGTCTTCTGCTTCCTGAGCATCATGCCAGGAACCGGGGTGCTGTTCTCTGCAGGATTGTGCCCTGAACCACCTGGGTGCCTCACCATCTGCCCACAAGCCGTCCTTCCACAGCTATTTTTCACTGAGCTGTTTTCATGAGTGGCCTTTCTGCCCTCTTGTAACACTGCCTTTCCTTGTCTCAAGGGCTTCTAGGGGTTTGGGCAGCACACTGTGTCCAAGGCTGCTGTCTCCAGTTCCGTTTGCCTTTCCTGTCCTTTTAAGCCAGTCCTCCCTGTTTGTACCAGCAGGTCCCCCATTTCCTTATTGCTCTTGTGTACCATAGAGTTGGAACCAACTCGTAGCTGACCCTCCAGGGAGTTAGTAAATGACATGGAAAGAAATTGCCCGTCTTTCTCCTGTGAAGCAGCTGGTGATTTCGAACCTTGTGCCTTTGGGTTGGCAGCTTGTCTCTTTACCACCAGTGCTGCTTCTTTCCTTCATTACTCATTCTCCAAGCAGGTCACAGCCCCCACAGTGGCTTTAATTGGTGCCCTTGAGTGGTCTCCCCTCATCCTCATAACCACCATCCCTGTCTGGAGATCCCCTTGTGCCTGGGATCACCTACCACAAGAGTGTAACTTCATCCACAGCTCCTCCCCGTCTACACTGCTACACACCCTGGCCCTTTGCTGGGCTCCCTCTTCTGAGCAGCCTTCATAATGCTGTTTTCCTATTTAAGAGCTGCCCTCCCCTTCATCACCGCCTTCCCTTTGCCACTGACGCAAATCTTAACCAGCTTTCAAGACTGACCCCGTAACCTAGTATGGCATTGTTGAAAAAAGGTTGCTTTGGATTTGGGAATTTTAGGGCACTGTGTGGCCCCTCATTTCCTCACTTTTAGAAAGAGCTGGATTAGATGACTGCTTTCACACATGTTTTATCCAAAGAATCAATCTTTTTAGGCAGTGGCTTGTGGAGAACTTTTTCAGAATACACCATCTCCTTAGCTTAATTTAGAAGTTCCGATCTGCCCTAGGTACAGCAGCAGGAGGCACCTGCAGTAGCAACCTGCAGGTTTAAAATCACTTTTCAGGTAACTATCCACTCTTTCTCCCCTGACTCCAATCGGTCTCCTGCTGAGAACTTCTATTTTTATCATTTGAAATCATAAAGGGGACCCAACAGTACAGAGGGGAGTGGGGAAGAGAGAGAGGGAATATTAAGGGCACAGTCTGAAAGGTATTTGATTGGATGCCATGAGGAATTTTATTGCTGATGGCAGATAGATAGATAGTGGCTGAAAGCAGGGAATACCGGACAGATATTTGCAACTGTGTTTTAGTGACTATGCAAAGGCACTCAACTATGAAGATTGTAACAAATTATTGATAACATTGTGAAGAATGGGAATTGACAGCACTTGTTTTGTGCTCCCGGGACTATGTGCATACACCGGACCCTGTACATACACCAACAAGCTGTCTTTCTCCTCTTAGAATTTCCTTAAAGTACTGACCAGCATGGATGCCAGTTTAAAGATTAATGTGTGCTTGACCCAACCCATGGTATTTTCACTTGATTCATTATACATACAAAAGATAGACAGTGAATAAGGAAGACCAAAGGAGAATCGATGCCTTTAAATTTTGGTGTTGGCAAAGATTGTTGATTATTCCACTGACTGCCAAAAGAACAAACACCTTGGAAGAAATGCAGCCCGAGCGTTCACATACTTCGGCATGTTGTTCGCTGGGGCTAGTTCTTAGAAGGAAACATCAGACTTGGGAAAGGTGGATGGTCAAAAGAGAGGAAGACCTTCAGGGAACAAGGCTGGCAGAGTGCAGCAACAGCCTTGAACACAGCAGAGATTGTAGTGATGGCACGGGATCAGGCAAGGTTTCGGTCGGTTGTGCAGAGGGCCATTCAGGAGTCAGAACTGACTGGACAGTGGCCAACGACAGCAGCATATGGTCTAAAGTCAGAGCAGGCATGCGTTCGGGTTGTGCCTTTTCATGATGTTTGGTCTGTATGCTAAGCAAACCATCCAAGAAGCTAGACTGTATAGAGAGGAATGCAGCATCAAGATGGGAGGAAGACTCATGGCCTGCATTGTGCGGATGATATGACCCTGCTTGCTGAAAACAGAGACTTAAAACAGGTACTGATGAAGCTCAAAGCCTTCAGCATGGACTTCACTTGAACAGAAAGAACTGTCACAGCTATTATGTGCTGTTGTGTTAGAGCCAACTCATAGCTGACCCTCTGGCAGGTTTTCAGAGGCTGTAAATCACACAGAAGGAGATTATTCATCTTTCTTCCACTAACCAGCTGATGGATTTGAACCATGGCCCTTTGGGTAGGTAGCACAATTCCTTACTTCTAGGCAGTCTTCACAACTAGACAAACAGATAGCAGCATTATAAACAGAGGAGAGATTGAAGTTTCCGGGGATTTCCTTTTACTTTAATCCACAAGCAACACCATGGAAACAGCTGTCAGTTATTCAAGGCATAGAGTGCCTTGGACAAATTTGCTGAAAAAAGACCTCTTTAAAATGTCAAAGAGCATGGATGTCATTTTCAGGACTGAGGTGTGCCTGGCCCAAGTCAGGTAATTTCAGTTGCTGCACAATTGCATGTGAAAGCTTCACAGTGAGTAAGGAAGACTGAAGAAGAATTACTGTCTTAGAATTATCTGGTGAATATGGACTGCCAAAAGAACAAATAAATAAATCTATGTGGAGGAAGTGCAGCCAGCTGGCTCCTTGGCTCTCACATCCTTTGATCGCGTTATCAGGAAAGGCCATCCTCTGGAGAAGGCCATCATGCTTGGCAAAAGTAGAGGATCAGCAAAAAAGAAGGAGACCTTGAGCAAGAAGGATTGACAGACAGAGTGGCTGCAATGTCCTTGATGTGGGCGCAGCCCCGTCATGATTGGGAAGCTGGCACAGGATCAGGGGGTGGAATGTCAGGGTCTTTATGCACTGCAACAGATTATCTAAGCCTGCTGCTGCTTAGTTAACCCTTTGTCTTCGCAAGTCTTTGCTCATCACTGGTATTGCTCCCTTCTTTCTGTCCATGATGCAGGTCTATATGCAGTGCTGAGTTCTGGATGGGCAATTGAACATTTAGTCTGTTCTCCTTTATGCCTGCTGGCTTACTACCAGTGAGGCTTGCTATC
>NW_006399941.1:2501849-2558058 GCF_000299155.1 Elephantulus edwardii | reverse complement strand
TATTTCACTCAGCATAATGTTCTCCAGAGTCAACCATTTTGAATAATATTGCATGAGTTCCTTGTTTTTTAATGTAGCATAGTATTCCATTGTGCGAATATACCACAGCTTCTCTAGCCATTCGTTTGTTGATGGGCACCTAGGTTGTTTCCAACTCCTTGCTATTGTGAACAAAGCTGCAATAAACATGGGTGTGCACCTATTCTATTCATTATATTCCATAATAATAGTAAGCTTCTGGATGTCATGGGCCTGGACCCTGGATGAGTGCCTGGATGAGTGGTCTTTTGTAGCTCAGGGTAGCCGCTAGGAGGGCTGTAGACTCACAGAGTGTCAACCCTTGTGGCCACTTGCTGCTCTGTGACAGTGAGAGCCAGCCGTGTGGGAGAGTGCTCGGAAGTACATTTTTATTTCCTCTGTTGAGTTCAGGCTGATAACTGTGTGAGGCCTAAATTTAGTGTGATCCTTGACTCCCCTCTTGGGTCTTTTGCTCTGGTAAACAGCTTCAGCATCAAAAGACTTTAAAATACTCACTAGGCTGCGACCACAATGCTTCATTTGTTAAACCAGTGACCTGCCCTGGGGGTCTGAAGGGCAGCTGTTGCTTGGTGAGGTGACCTTTGGCTTGACCCTTGGCTTCCTCAGGCAGCTCCTTGTTCCTTCAAGACCCCCTGTTGGGCAGAGCTCAACAGGTGTGATTGAGAACAAATTCTACTAACTCTGTGGGTTGACATCTCTAGGCCCTGGGTCCTTACTCTCATATTTGAGTCTTCCTGTCTTCTCCAGCTTGAGTGTCCTACTGGGGAGACTTTATAAGGAAGGTTTCTGAGTTGTTTAAAAGCCCAGGGAATCCCTGCTAAGACTAAAGCTTGCTAAGGAGCATGAATGAGTAATGCTTTCCCTGCCATTCATGAAAGATGGGCTGTCAAAACAGAGTGAAAGATTGTTTGCATCCTAGCGAACAGCTGCTACTCTCATAAAAAAAGAAAACAAACCAAGGCCAGGTCAGGGAAAGAGCCTATGTCTAAATGTGATAGAAAGGATTTAGGGATTTAGGATGGGTATAATAGGAAGGACTCTTCTGTTTTTAATTAATAAAATGTAAAGATTATTTAATACCATATAGATGATTATTTTCATATGATTTTATTTTCTCCCTTCAGCCATAATAATATGGTATCCAAATGTTGTCTTGACTGGGTGGTCTGTAAATACAGGCTTATCCAGTGCACTTTCAGTCAAGGCAAAGGCTGCTGCTTGAAATGGTCCTGCCATGGCCCCGCTGGTCATCCAGCCCAAGTCGCCTCCTTGCCTGGCTTTATCTTCACTATATTGTGCAGCCACTTGATTGAGTCTCATTCCAGGCTTTAACTTTTCCAAGGCTTCCATAATTCTGCTGTATTTTTCACACAGAATGTGCCTGACCTTTATTGGATTGCCACCGCCTTTAGGACCCTGAGTCTTCTGTTAACACTGTTAGCACTGTTACTCCCAGAGGCTGCTTCCCATTTTACTATATCAACTTCTGGATAATGGCAGCATGATGGCTCTTAGAGGTTGGCCACAATTTCTTTTCTGGCCTTTCCAGTACAGCTTTTTCTTTGGGCCAGGAAGTACTTTTAAGGTATTGTGTTGTGGAACAGTGTTGATTGCTTCTCCTTAGAGACTTGTTACGATTGGGATGGTGCTGTTTTTATAATAGGAACAAGGTTATGGTTAGAACTTGCCCAGGACCGTTGAAGCAAAGACGGTGACACTTTGTCTCGCATCCTTGGGGCCTGTTGTCAAGAGGAGCCAGTCTTTGGAAGTGGGCGTCATGCTGGGAATGATGGAGGGTCTCTGAGGAAGAGAGGAAGGTGCTCAGCAGGGTGGACTGACACAGTGACTGTATCATGAGGATGGTGCCAGATAGGGCACAGTTCTGGCCTTTAGCTCAAAGGGTCCCTGTGAGGTGAAGGCAACTCGATGGTACCTAACAGTGACCACCACTACGTGACTGTTGATGATAGAGATGAGAGGGACATAGGACATGGCTGCAGAGGGATGTGGGGTTACTTGTGGTTATGCTGATGGTTGTATGCATCTGTGACTGTATGTGATGAATTTTTTTTAACTTTAAGTGGATGAAAGCTCTATTGTATGTAAATGATATCTTCTTAATAAAGCTATTACAGAAATTTCAGGACTCAAGAGTCCTCACTCTAACGTCAGGATGAGGTCTGGCTTTACCAGTTTAGTTAGCTGTGTGAACCAGGACACCATATTTCATTTGACGCCTTAATGATCTCATCTGTAAAGTGGGGGTAAAGACGCCATGTCAGGATTGTTGTCAACATCAGTGAACGAAGGCTTATGAAAAGTCAGTGTAGAAAAACCTCCTGTGGTACTACATTTTATGTGTTAGAGATTTTCTTTTCCAGTTGTTGTCAAGTGGATTCTACCTCATGACAACCCCATGTGTGTGTTCACTGGCAGATTTTAGAGCAGGAGGTTGCCAGGCCTTTCCTTCAAGGCACCTGCAGGTGGACTCAGATCCTTTTGTTTAGCTGTGGAGTGAATGAATAATCTGCAGCAGCACCCAGGGAGTTGGTCTCAATCAGACTTGTATTCTTTTAGATAATAGGTGATCAGTGTGAAATGCTTTCTAGAATTCCCAGCCACTACGATGAAATAATCGCTTATTATGACTCAGAACTGATTTGTGTAAAGAGTAAATAGCAGGTCCTTAAAGACCAGGTGTAGGAACAGCTCTGTGGACGTGCTTGTACCTTGAGTCCAAACTGATGATCCATTCAGCTAGTATTAAATGTTTGCTCCCTTGGTTCTCTGTGTTATTCTCTTGGTTTATTGTCAGAGTGATTGTCCCTGGTCACTGGCAGAGACAGAAGAAGAGAGCTGTCAGCTGGGCTTTCAGTGTTGGGAGGTGCGAGGTGGGAGCTAGCACCAGGGACCAGGGCTGGTGAGGAAGGAGAGAAGCTGTCTGGCCAGGAGCTGCAACCGGCAGCCCCAGGGTCAGCTCCAGGAAGCACATCCCATTTTGATTTCTAGTCCTCTGCAATTGGATAGTGGATGGAATAATTAATCCTAGTCTGAAAAATCCAAGTCAAAGGTGGGTAATTTTAGTCTGGGGCCCTTAGGCCTGGTTTTAATTGTTTTTGGTCAAATAGTCTTCTAAATGGTATAGCACTGGTCTGTCCATTTGCTGTACAGAGGTAAGTCGTGGTTGCTGTAATGCTGAACACTGTGACACTGATGTGTCAAATGTGATAATGGTTTACCCATGATGGACAGTATTTGATGAAGCTCCCCAATTAAAATAAGCTTGAAAACAGGAGTGGTGTCCACTTCCAAACTACTTTGCCTCTGGAAACTCTATGAACTTGGAGAAATGATGAAAGTTATACAAGTGTTCAGGTCTTTTGTTCATAGGGTCTCTATCAGTCGTCTGCGGCTTGACGACATTTAACAACAACAAGAAGTCTGAAAAGCAGTGATATCAGTCTAGAGAGTAAGGTGTGCCTAATCCAGGTCATGGTCTTTGCAATTTCTTGTTATGCTTCAGAGAGCTAACAATGACCAAGGATGGCTGAAGAAGAATCAATGCATTTCAATTGTGGTGCTGGAGAAGAGTCTTGAACATACCGTGGATCTCCAAGAAGACAAATAGGTCTTTCTTAGAGAGGGTGAAATCAGGTTTCTCCTTGGAGGCTAGTGTTTTGAAGCTCTGTCTTACATATTTTGGACATGTGGCCAGGAGAGACAGATCCTTGGAGAAGGATATCATGCTCAGAAGGGTGGCCAAACAGCGCAGGAGAGGATGACCCCAAATGAGATATATTGATACAGTAACTGGGGCAGTGGGGTAGGTGTGTCAGAATTAGTGAGACTGGCTAAGGACAGGTTAGGGTTCAGAGCTATTGTACATTAGGGTTACAGGCAACTTGATGACACAAGACAACAACAACAACGTTTGTATCCTCGGTAATTACCCTGGATTTTTGGTGGTGATATGTGGAAGGAGGAGTGGTGTCCACTTCCATAATAGCTTGCCTCCAGAAACCCTATGAACTTGGAGAGAGGATGAAAGACACCCAGGCATCAAGGACTCTCCTTCATAGGGTCGCTATGAGTCACCTGCGACTCGACGGCACTTAATAACAACAACATGTGCCTTTGAGTTGCCTACAACTCATAATGATCCTGTGAACAACTCATCTGAACCCTACCTTATCCTGTACCATCCTCGCCATCTTCCACATACATGAACTCACTGCTGCATTCACTGTGTCGATCCATTTCATTCAGAATGTTCCTCTTGTTCACTGACTCTCCACCTTTCCAAGCATGATTTCACTTTCTAAAGAATAGCCTTTCCTAGCCACGTACCCAGAGTATGTGAGACAAAGCTTTGCCATCCTTGTCTCCAAGGAGAACTCTGGCTACACTTTCCCCAAGACAGATCTGCTTGTTCTTCTGGCAGTCTGTGAGATATTCAGTGCTCTTCTCCAGTACCACAACTCAAAGGCATCAGTTACTCTTACTCTTCTGTCATTTTATTCATTGCCCAGCTCTCAGATGCATAACAAATGCCTAAAAAGACTGTGACCTGAATCAGGGGTACCTTAGTCTTCAAACTGACATCATTGCTCCTCAGTAATTTGGAGAGGTCACCCAACAGCAGATTTTCCCATTGCAATGCACCTCCTGCTGACTGCTTATACAAAGGATGTTGATTGTAGATCCAAGTAAGATGATGTCATGGACAATTTCAGTCTCTTCTCTAGCTATCATAATATTTCAGGACTGGGGACAATGAATTGGGAGTCTCATTGTGCGGTGGGCTCATGGAGGCTAGACTAGAGACAGTAGGACCAGCAATGAGGGGGACATGCCAGGTGAGAGGCGGTGGTGGCCTGAAGTAAGTCAGCAGTGACCAGATGGCTAGAAGATGGGTGACAGGTTCTGGAGCTGCTAAGAAGCTGGGGCAGACAGGGACTAGTTGAGAATGACTCCTGGCTTCTGGTTTAGCTGACTGGGGCATGTGTGTGTGCATATGGGGGGCTTCCATAGAGCCATAATCCTGTGAGGGGTGCATGAACAGGTTTGATGAGGGGCAAAGAGGAAGGGGTGAGCTCTGCTATTGAAATCGGAACCTGAAAGATTTGAGGGACATTTCAGGGCTGGTGGCCAGGGGGCAGTTTGAGTGTCGAAGCCTGAAGCTCCAAAGAGAGCTCTTGAATGAAGACTGATTTGGGCCTCATCAGCATATACTGTTGAAGCATAATGGGATAGAGTTCATCCAGAGAGCACCAGTCTTGTAAGGAAGGAGGAGGATCTCCCCCAGAAAGGTAACCTGAGGAAGACTGACCACAAAGAGGCATTGCCATTCTGACTGCTGCTCATTTTCTGGACTCAGCATGAATGACTCTTCCCAAGGGAAACGGCTTTGTTGGATGCGTACTGAATTGAGTGAGGTGTTTCTGTGGCCTGTCCTCCACCTTACCCGGTCCTTCTGAGGTAGCACCTGGCATGTATCTTTGGGGCTGCGTGTGTCTGATCCTGTGTACTTGGGAAGGGGGAGCTGTGCGCCGTGCTTGCTCCTGTACTTGCTGTACCTTGTGTGCTGTCCCTGGACTAGCACAGGTGAACAAGAAGTGGTGGTTCAGGAAATGAAAGAGCATGTGACAGCCAAGGGGAAGCCGACGTGTCAGGGAGGATGTGGCCAGCAGGTCGGGCAGCCTGTGTTGTACTCAAGAGCATGGCCATGGTCAGGAACCCAAAGCTCAAATCCTACTGCGGGCTCCCATTCCCTTGTCTCTAAAATGAGAAGGATGTTGTTAATAGAATTGCAAGATGGAGCAGGGAGGTACTTATTTTGCTAAGGAGTCTTGGTGCTATAATAACTAAGCATCTGACTGCTAACCAAAAAGCCAGCAGTTCAAATCCACCAGTGGCTCTGCAGGAGAAAAGACTAGCAATTTGCTTCAGTGAAGATTTACAGCCTAGGAGAAACTCTGTGGGGCCATTGTGCTCTGGCCTGTGGGGTCTCCACGAACCAGAATTGCTGAGACAGCACACAGCAATGGCAATGACATGTTTTTGCAGACTTGTATTAGTTATGGCACTCATGGTCTAGCCTTCCAACTATTATTATTAATTATTATTTTGGCTGAATTCTCTGAGAACACACCCCTCTCTCCCTCATCACAACACTGGGACACACTCAGACTGGCCCTCGAGCAGCTTTCTGAGGCTGTCAGTCACAGTAGAGGAGACTACCCACCTTCTCCCAAGGAGCTGCTGGTGGACTGGAGCCACCAGAGAAGCACTGCGTTTGGATTAGCAGTGCAGCTCCAGGTGGATTGAGGTTCACCTCACATTCTTTGGGCATGTTGTTAGGAGGGGCTGTTCCTTGGAGAGGGACATGATGTTGGGAAGGGTGGAGGGTCGGTAAAGGAGAGGAAGACCCTCAACCAGGTGGATTGACACAGTGACTGTGGCAATGGGCTCTTGTGTGTCAGGAAGTGTGAGGATGGTGCAGGATAGGACAGGATTCAGATCTGTTTCTCATAGGGTCACTATGAGTCGTATTCAGCTCAGTGGCACCTAACAACCTCAACCTGCTTTTGTAGTTCCAGCATCTGGTATTTTGGCCATTCTAGAGCTGGTTGTCTATTGAAATTAGCTGTTCTACATTAGAGACTGGATCATCTTAACCACACTTGGAATTTGCATGTTGGCTCGGTGGTTTTTCCTCTTCTCGGCAGCACCGTCCTGAGAGGAGGTGCGGCTGCATAGCGTTTGTGGTGCTGGTCAGACTGTGTATATGGCGTGGGTCTCCGTAGGTGTCCTTGTTTGGGCCTGAGCTTGCCCCGAGTGGGTGGCCATTCCCACAGCTTGTTTTCTGTTGGACACTGAGGGTAGTGTGGCGCTGGAGCAGCGTGTGTCCCTGTCCTCAGCTGAGATGGGGCAGTGGCAGCTGCTGGGCCTGGGAATTGCTGTTGGGGACTGTGGGAACCAGAACAGACATAGCTCTTTTTGATCCGTGGGGTGAGGCTGATTATTCATGCCCTTGTTCTTTTTTTTTTTTTTTTGCCCTTGTTCTTTTTAAGTTAAAACAAAAAGTAGCCATGACATTGGGAACAACTTTTCAATAAGGATTTGAGAAAATAGTTCTGATCCTAACAATGTGGACGGATTTTCTTTATTTGTGTCTTGTCATTATTCCCGCTGGATCGCGGCCGCAGAGAAGCAGCTTGTTTGAAACCCCTGGACGTGGTTGGCAGCAGTCCTTGTCACAGTTTTGTGCACGGTGGCAAGCTTTGTCCAGGCTCAAATGGAATGGCAAGAGGTGCGGTACAAAGCACAGAGGCCGCTTTTAACTGCAGTGTGTGTTGAAAACTTCCACAGTGTCGATGAATTGCAAGAGTCTGAGAAAAGTCTCTCAGCCCAACTAGTAGACCCAGTTTCGATAGATTATGGAAGAGCCATATCTTTTCTACCTTCTGTTTCTGCACATTGAACTTGAGAGCTCACTGGGGTCAATGAGGAATTTTATCTCATATTTCACAGCTGTGGAAGTAAGATTGCCACCACTTGCTGGTCTGGCAGCTGGGGAGGGAGTGGCAGAGCTGGGAAACAGTGGGACAGGAAGAACAGTGGGTTAACAGACTGTGTGCAGACCCAAGAGATGAGGGTGTAGGACGCCCGTTAGCCAGAAAACAGCTGTTCCTGGACTTGACGAATTGGCTGGGGAACCGGGGACAGTGCCAGGCCCATCCACTGCTGTCCCACTCCTAACCTTCTTCCTGGGCAGGCTTCTTCATTTCTGATCTTTCTGGAGTCGTAACATACCCAAGACAGTCTTTAATGGAATGTGCTATTTCTCCAGTACTTTACAACGTCATTAAAGTATTATGTCAGTCTCATGCATATCTGTGCCCAAGCCTGTGTACTTTTATCTATTTCCATGTTGCTCAAGTACTTGATTTTAGGACCAGATAACTAAGATATTTAAAGTGATCTAAAAATGTGATGTGTTTTGAAATTTCTATCTGCCTAAAGCCAAGTAGTCATTCATTCACCAAGAGCTTTTAAGCACTTATTATGTGCAAAGCTTGTATGAGGCTCCAGGGATTTATTGATGAGCAAAAACAATGACTCTATCCTCTCGAGAAGTTACAGATTAGGGGAGATAATACACGTGGAGCAGTCATATAAATTAGTATGAAATTGCTGTAGTAGCAAGTGCTCAACAACTCAAACTCTTATTGCCATCAAGTCAAATCCTATTCGTAGCAAACCCTCTGGTGCATTATCAGAGCCTGTAAATCAGACAGGAGGAGATTGCCCGTCTTTCTCCCTCGAAGCAGCTGATGGAATCAAACCAGTCACTTTTGGGTTGGCAGCACAATTCCATCCATACTCACTAGGAGAGATAGATACATAAAGCTTTAAGAACCTAGTTCTGATGCAGTCAGGGGAGGTTCCCTGAGGAAATGACTATGGAACCTTGTCTGCCTGTTTGACAGTCTGATCTGATGGATACACAGAGTTCACAGGGCACCGAAGGAAAGAACAGTGCTCTAGTTCTGAATGAGGGAGAACATAAAGGTTGGGTGAAGAGCCAGTGTGGTCCACGTGCACATGTGTGATGCCGACTTTGACTTTGTTTCATGTGGGTCTGTGTGGTGCAAAGTTGGGGCTGGCTGGACTAGAAAGACCACCCGATGTCACATAAGAGATGTGATTTAATCTGTCTTGATTATGCAAAGCAAAACCCAACCCAACCCAACCCAACCCATTGCTGTGGGATTGATTCTGAGTCACGGTGACGCTCCATAGGGTTTCCAAGGCCGTCAGTCTTGTCACTGGCATCTTAAAGGGCTGGTGGAAGTGCCAGGTCAGAAGTGAAGGTGTGGACTCCCTCAGATTTGTGGCTGGCGTCTGCCTGTTTTGACAGTCAGTGACTGATAACTCACTGCTGTAGAGTCAGAACTGACTCATGGCTGACCCTCCCATAGGTTTCCAAGGCTGTGGTTCACACTGGAGGAGAGTGCCCCATCTCTCTCTTCACCCCCTCACCCTGACCTCAGCTGCTGGTGGATTTGAACTGCCAGAGAGGTATGGCCTTTGGGTTAGCAATTCCATAAGGACTAACCACCAACCCTTCTCCCTTGTGACCAGTGGTGTCCTTTTAAGTTGAGACTCTGACCTGAGTTCCAGGTGGCTAGGAGCAGAGAGAGACAGCACCCAGGGCACATAACTGAGAAGTGGGAAAGGGGAGATTTGGTTAATTGCGCTACCAGTACAATGACAGGTGGTTTGAATCCACAGGCAGCCTTGTGGGAGAAAGTTGGGCAGTTTCCTCCCATGTGATTTATAGCCTCTGACAACTAGAGAGTCAGCCATGAGTCGGTTCTGACTTGACAGCAGTGAGTTCTGAGTTGCATTTTGAGGACTGGATTGAGCCATGAAGTCTGGCTAAGAATCAGTATGTCCCCTGATCATTCTGTTGTCTTTCAGTGCTCATTTGGTCCCGCTTCCCCCCTCCTCCCCTCTTTTATCTTTATTCCACATAAGAGGCAGTATATCTAAGTTTGACTTCCACTATTACCACATACTGGCTGGGTAATGTAGGCAAGCTATTTAGTCTCTCTGTACCTTAATTTCATTATCTGTAAAATGAAGATAATATTAGATAATAGGAATTCAACTTTAAAGGACTTCTGTGAGGATTAAATTAGTTAATAAGTATAAAACCCTTTAAACAACGTTTGACAAAATAAGACTTAGAAAAGTGATTATTACTATTTCTCACTTCTAAACTTGAGTAATGGCTGTGCCTGGAAAACATCCACCTTGGAGAGAAGGACAGAAGGCTTTGACATTCACGGATTGGCCATTTGTGATTTCTGGAGTGCTGGAGTGACTTGTGGTCATGACGTAATAATTTGGAATGTTGCTAAACAAGAGATTGCATGGTACTCATCCACTTGTGAAGTCCAGTTGAACAGCCTGTAATTATTCACCCACATATTTGCCTGGGAAGAAAACACAGTACATGCACTGAGAACACAGCTTTCTCAGGAATAGAGCGGACATGGGAATTTCATCTTGTCAAATAGCTCACTTTACGATCCTGGTATAGGACTTATCTCATCTACATTTGGGCACTCCTTGTTGGGGAGCTCTGGTGGCCAGTCCTAACTGAGAGTGCAACACAAAGACCGCGCTCATCCCCCTTGCAGTTCAAACCTTTGGAAAAACCAGTGAACTGCCAGCTATGAGTCCATGGCGACACTACAGCAATGGGAATAAGTCCCCTCGTTGGTCCCACTTCACCTCTCTGTTCCTTAGTGTGGAATTGGGAACACAGTTACAAATTTCTCTTTGCTCTGTCTTCCTGATATCTTCCAGCCAATATCTTCTCAAAACCAAACCAGAAGAAAAAATTCTCACCACAGCAAGAAAAAAGGTAAACAACGCAGCCACAAAGTGGATGTAGGATATGAATAGACACTTCACCAAAGAAGGCATTCAGATGGCAAACAGATACATAGAGAAATATTCAAAATCCCTACTATTAAAGATGCAAATAGAAACAACTATGAGGTATCATCTCACCCAGTCAGTAATAGTAAAACAGGCCAGCAAACAACAAATGCTGACGACTAGGTGGAGAAACTGGAACTCTTTTTTTTTTTTTAATTTTTATTATTAATTTTAATAAACATATACAGAGACTTTGGATTTCCATTCATTCATTGTTGTACTTTTCTCCCTGCCCACCCTTTCTCCCTACACTCTTCTCTTTGAAAAGTAAAATTCTTTCATTGTTTTACAATCCCTCCTCCCAGGTTCACTCCACTATGCAGCCTTCGTTCTGGACTCCTGTCATGACAATAATACCTAACCACATATCCCTTTTAAACAATTTTCTCCCTCATCTGCTTCAATGCAGTATATATTATTTATCCCATCAGTCTCAGCCTCCCCCTAACTCCGATGTCAGTTCTGTTTTACAGCAGTGGCACCATGCAATATTTGTCCTTTTTTGACTGAGATATTTCACTCAGCATAATGTCCTCCAGGGTCACCTATTTTGAATAATATTGCATGAGTTCCTTGTTTTTCAATGCAGTGTAGTATTCCATTGTGTGAATATACCACAGCTTCTCTATCCATTCATTTGTTGATGGCACTTAGGTTGTTTCCAATTCCTTGCTATTGTAAACTAAGCTGTGATAAACATGGGTGTGCATATATCTGCTTGTGTGGCAATTATGGTCTCTTTGGGGTATATTCCCAGTAGTGGAATTGCTGGGTCAAATGGTATCTCTATTTGCAACTTTTTGAGAAAGCACCATACCACCTTCCACAGTGGTTGCACCATTTTACACTCCCACAAACAGTGGATAAGTGTTCCAGTTTCTCCACAACCTCGCCAGCAGTGTTGCTTGCTGTTCTATAAAATTTTGCTATTACTGGGGTGAGATGATATCTAATAGTTGTTTTGGAAACTGGAATTCTTACTCACTGCTGATGGCAGTGTAAAATGGTGCAACCACTGTGGAAGGGTGGTCAGGCACGTTCTCAAAAAGTTGGAAATAGACATACCATTTCATCTAGCAGTTCTACTACTGACTGGGAATATACCCTAAAGAAAGCAGAGCCATGACCAAAATAGATGCATGCATACCTCTGTTTATTGCTGCATTATTCACAATAGCAAACAGATGGAAACAACCCAAATGCCCAGAAGAAATGAATTGATAGAAAAATTATTGTACATTCACACAATGGAATATTAGGCAGCATTGAAAAAGAACGAACTCATAAAGCATTATACATCATGGGGGAGCCTTGAGGATATCATGCTAAGTGGACTATCTCAGTCACAGAAGGACAAATACTCTATGACACCATTGTTATAAAATAGGACAGAGAAGGATAGGGTGGCCAGAGAATGGGAAAAGAGTGGATAGGTAACAAACACTGTAGTAGAACAAATGAAGGGGAAAACCATCCGAAAGGAATATATGATTAGACATTATATATATGACAACAGTCTAGAACAAGGGGTGCAGTGCTAGGTGGATTAGGGGGGAGAGGGAAGAAAATGCAACAAAAAAGGAAGGAAAATGGATAAAGAAAGTAATTGGGGGAAGGGAGGAAAATGTGCAACAAAGAATGAATCAAAATCCAACTTTTCTCTAAAGTTTGGTTAAAAATCAAGCATTTTTTACAAGTATACAATTTAATATATGCATTTTATATACATAATTTTTCAAGAGCTATACAATAAAAGGATTTTTTAAAAAAATTTGTTTTAAAAGTTTGGGATTTTTTTTTAACGTAGGGAGAATTTTTATGATTCCTGTTTATAGATTCTTGATTTATTGGTGTCCCCAAGAATATTTCTTTTTTATTGGGGAGGGGGTTTTTTATAGCTAAAGACAGGAAATTTTATTAATTTACAGGAAAGTTTACAGAGGAGAGCGCATTAAACTAGAGAAACATTCTCAGAAAAAAAAATGGGCTTTTCTCAGGAGTAGAGAGGTAAGAAAGGACCTAGATGATTTCTTTTTTTATTAGAGCGGTGATGGTTCTTTCCCCCCAAGGCTTGTGTTTATAAAAACTAGATAATGTTTATTGAACTGGAACCAACCCATAGCTGACCCCCGTCCTCCTGCGGAGCGGCTGGTAGATTCCAGCTAACCATGGGCCTTCCGAGTTGCAGTTCAGTTTCTTACCGCTAGGCCACAAGAGCTCCCTATTTATGCCTTTTTTGAAATGTTACCTAGATCAGGCAGCTGTTGTCTGAACAGAGCAAGGAAGCACTGCATGGTTCAAAATCAGGAAAAGACTGTGTCTGGGATGTATCTCCATACTTTTTCAATCTATATGCGGAATTGATCACTCGAGAAGCTGAACTTTATGAGGAGGAATGTGGTATCAAGATAGGAGGAAGAATGATCAACAACTTGGCGTTATGTAGATGATACAATCTTGATCTCAAAACTGAGGCAGATTTGAAGTGTTTTCTGTAGAAGGTCAGCGACTACAGCCTTCAATATGTATCACATTTCAACATCAAGAAAACAGAGATCCTCTGGCTCAATTAGCAATATTGTGATAGATGGAGAAAAGATTGAGGTTGTCAATGACTTCAACTCGCTCGAATCTGCAATCAGCACTCTTGGCACCAGCAGTCAGGAAATCAAAAGATGAGTTCCTTTGGGAATGCCTACTGTCAGGGACCTCTCCATAGTGCTAAAGAACAATGATGTTAGTCTAGCAACTAAGGTGGACCTGTTCCAGACATGGTGTTCTCAATTGCTTTTTTTTTACATCTGAGAATTGGACAGTGACTAAGGGTGACAGAAAATTGATACCTTTGTGGTGCTGGAGAAGAGTATTGAACATAATACCATGGACTGTCGAGAACAAACAGGTCTGTCCTGGAAAGGGTGAAACCAGAGTGCTTCTTGGAAGCCTGGATTTTGAAGCTCCATTTCACGTACTTGGGGCATTTTTCTAGGAGGGACCAGTCTTGGAGAAGAACATTATGCCTGAAAGTGTAGAGGGTCAGTGCAGGAGAAGTAGCCCCTGGATGTGATGGATTGACACAGTGACTATGGCAGTGAAGTCAGGTGTGTCTACGACAGTGAGGTTGGCTCTGAATAGGGCAAAGTTCAGAGCTGCTGCTCATAGGGTTGCTATGAGTTGTTGACTTGATGGCACATAACAGCAGCAACAACCAAGGAGAGGTTAGATAAGGCGGTGGTGGCTGTTAGCTGCTGTTGAGTCAACTCCAGCTCACAGAAATCCTGTGGCAGATCAAAGCCTACCCAGTCCTGTGTCTTCCTCACAGTCTCCGCTGTGCTGAAGCCCACTGTTACAGCCATCAGGTCAGTCCATCTTTGTGAGGGTCTCCCTCTCCCTCTCCCTTAATGATCCTCTGTTTTCCCCTTCTCGATAGTTGGCCCCTGCTGACAACATGGCCTAAGTATTTAAGTCTCTCCGTCTTTGCCTCCAAGGAGCGCCCTGGCTGTGATTCCTTAAATTACAATTTCCCGGTGCTTATACAAATTTTTATTCTTAATTTATCATCTTAATATACTTTCGTTCAAAAGCCAACAACTCAGAAAGCTTTTCTTTGGCACAACCTTCCAGAGCATCCCCTTAACCTTGGATGTAGTGTCTCTTAAGAAACCATTATTGTATTCTTATAGTCTTAAAATAGGCTTAAAGTACTCCCTCCCCCCTTTTTAGTCATTGTTGCACATTTTCTCCACCCCCGGCCCACCCTGCAGTGCACCCCTTGTTCCAGATTGTTCTCATACATATAATGGATACTCATATATTCCTTTTGGATAGTTCTTCCCCTCATATGTTCTAATGGTGTTAATTGTCCACTCTTTCTCCCATTTCCTTCCCAACCCCTCATGTCTGTCCTATAACAGCAGTGTTATGCAGTATTTTTCCTTTTGTGACTGAGATATTTCACTTAGCATAATGCCCTCAAGGCTCTCCCATGTTGTGTAATATTTTACTATTTCATTGTTTTTCAGTGCTGCATAGTGTTCTATTGTGTGAATGTAACAAAGTTTTTTTAATCCATCTGTTTGTTTTTGGGCACTTGTGTTGCTTCCATTTCTTTGCTATTGTGAATAAAGCAGCAATAAACATAGGTGTACATACATCTATTGTGTACAACATCTGTACATACATGAGTTGTGGCTCTAATTTTTTTAGGGTATGTTCTCAGTAGTAGAAATACTGGGTCAAATGACATTTCTATTCCCAACTTTTTGAGAGAGCATCCCGACCACCTTCCATAGTGGTTGTACCATTTTACCTTCCCACCAACAGTGACTAAGAGTTCCAATCTGTCCACAACCTCGCCAGCATTTGTTGTTTGCTGGCCTGTTGAACTTTGCTATTGTTAATGGGGTGAGCTGATACCTCGTAGTTATTTTGGTTTGTATCTCCCTAATAAACATCAGTTACGGATTTTGAACATTTCTTTATGTGTGTGTTTTCCATCTAAATGTCTTCTTCGTGAAATCTCTTCATATCCTGTGCCCGTTTTGTGATTGAGTTGTTTACCTTTTTTCTAAAAATACTTTGTTGTACACAATGAACAGACCAAAATTGTTGTCACTTTCTAGAAAATAAGTCTTGTTAACAGAAAAGTCTTTTCCTATTTTAAGCTATTCCTATATAGTAAAAAATTTTGTAAAATTAGAACCACTTTGAAATTAGTTGCTGTGGATTCTTTCCCAACTCATGGTGAGCCCATGTATATCAGAACTGTGCTCCAGAGATTGTGGATGGCAGATTCTTTAAAGTAGGTTGGCAGGCCCTTCTTCCTAGGGCCCTCTGGTTGGGCTCAAACCCTCTAGCATTTTTGTTGGCAGCTTAGTGAGTTAATCACTTGCAACAGTTTAGGGATTGCTAATTTCAGGAGTTCCTGATCTGCAAAAGAGTTTGAGAGTCCTGGGTAAAGTCAGCTTGGTTTAATGTGGGAAACATGATTGGAGAAGTAGAAATTACTGTACTTACATGATAGAAACTTGATAAGCAGATCCTGGGACACTTGAGTTCTGTGTTTACTCATCAAAGGAAAAGAGGAGAAAAAGGAAATCATAATGCAGATTGTTAATAGATCTTCCACCATGCACACCCATGTTTATCGCAGCTCTGTTCACAATAGCAAGGAGTTGGAAACAACCCAGGTGCCCATCAACAAACGAATGGGTAGAGAAGCTGTGGTATATTCACACAATGGAATACAATGCTGCATTGAAAAACAAGAAACTCATTCAATATTATTCAAAATGGGTGAGCCTGGAGGACATTATGCTGAGTGAAATATCTCAGTCGCAAAAGGACAAATATTGCATGGTGCCACAGCTGTAAAATGGGACTGATATCAGGGTGGGGGTAAGACTGAGAAAAACTGGATAAATTGTGTATACTGCACTGAAACAGATGAGGGACTGAATAATTGAAAAGCGATGTATGATAGGGTATTATGGTTATCACAAGAGTCCACAATTAAGGTTGCATAGTGGAATGTACTTGGGGCGGGGGGATTGTGTACCAGGGAGGGAGTGTTACTTTTACTTTTGAAAGAGAGGAGCGAACTGGGGGGCAGGGGGAGAGGGCTGGGCAGGGTGAAGTGCAGAAATGAATGAATGGAAATCCAAAATCTCTGTAAATGTTCATTAAAATTATTAAAAAAAATAAAAAAAAATAGATCTTCCACCAATCCTGATGCCACACTTCTCCTCATAGAGCCCAGCTTCCCGGATAATCTGTTCTGCATACAGGTTGTAAAGGTATGGAGACAGGACACATCCCTGGCATACACCCTTCCCAATTTTGAACCATGCAGTGTTATCCTGCTCTGTTCTGACAACTGCCTCTTGGTCCAAGTACAGGTTTCGCATTAGCACGATTAAATGTTTCCCATTCTTCTCAGAATCAGCCACAGTTTGTTATGATCCACACAGTCAAATGCCTTTGCATAATCAATGAAACAGATATACATTTTTCTGGTATTCCCTGCTTTCAGCTAAGATCCATCTAACATCAGCTACAATATCCCTAGTACCACGACCCCATCTAAACCCAGCTTGGACTTCTGGCAGTTCTCTGCTGATGTTCTGTTCCAGTCGTTTTTGGATAATCTTCAGTAGAATCTTGCTTGCATATTAAATCAATGATATTGTTCTGTAGTTTCCACACTATGTTGGAGGGGATAAAAATGTGTGTTCTGTCGTTTTAGCAATTGATGTCAAACATGGTTAAAACAGGTTGGATTTTGGCATCTTGAGGGATGTTACCTCTTAGAATTTAAACTGAGAACAACAGTTTCAGTTTGGGCCTGATAGATGTAAGGAATTAGAAGTTAGCATGAGTGTTTACAAGCATTGGCTTATGAGACCTGCGGTGTCTAACCCCCACCACATTGTTCACCAGAACATTGGTCTTTCTGATAGAACCCTCTGTTTCCCCACTTTTCCTGAGTTGCCCCTAGTCACTTGCACTCTTGAGAAGATGTGCACCTTGAAAGTGAACTTGGTGAGAAGTTAGAGAATTTACTGTTTAGGGCTTTCACCCCCACCCCAGAATAAAGATATATAGCAGTCCTGAAAAGAATGACCTAGAGGACTCCAGTATAGCAGCATTTACAAATCAACTCAACTCATTGCCTTCAAATCAGAACTAACGCATAGTTGACCCTCCACTGGTTGGGGTGGGTTTTTTTGTTTGTTTATTTGTTTTGTTTTGCATTGGAGGCGATTGTCCTGTTTTTCCCTCAGAGCTCCTGGTGGATTTGAACTGCCAAAGATGCTTGGCCTTTGGGTTAGCAGGGCACCTCCCTATAGACTAGGCCACTAGAGCTCCCTAGAGTTGACAAATGAGAGGAAAGGCACCATCTCCTCAAAACCATTAGATGGTTTTTCACCCTCTTTGCAGATTCTCTGCTAACTCTCAGCTGACTTTCACATCCTTTATCTTGTGTGGGACACATCTCTACAAGTGAATATAATTCCATTAATGAATCAATCTTTTATTTAAAAGTTAGAAATTCCTTAATTTTGTATTCCTGCTACCACTGTCACAATTTACAGGGCAGGTATACTTGGTATAATGAAAAGAAAGAAAGGAAGGAAGGAAGGAGGGAGGGAGAGAGAGAGGGAGGAAGGAAAGAAGGAAGAAAAAAAAAGAAGACAGCTTATAACAGATCAGAATCCTTAGGAAGATACAATCTAATTGACACTGCATTATCAGTGGTTATGACTGGCTATGCCTGTCTAGAACATGTGGAGTTTCCTATTAAAGCTGCCTTAACTTTTCTGGCAATGGATCCTGATTTCTGCCCCTGGCAGAGTTTTGCAGTTCTTTTTTTCTTTTTTTTAAAATTCTCATTCCAGATTTGCCTTTATGTACAGTTATCATAAAAAAAAAAATGCACATACACTGGAGATTCTCCAAGGAACAGGATCTAGGAATAAAATTTGAGGGTAACAAGAAGAAATGAAATTATCCCAGATATGTTTTGAGGAAGTGTCACACTTCCTTCAGTATCCTTGATAACTTCTTCAAGTTCTTCCTTTGTGAACATGTGAAAATTCTGGCCAGGCTGCAGTGTGGCTAGCTCTATGTTAGTTGCATTCAACTTTTCCTCCATTACGTTTTTGAGAATGGTGAGAGAAGACTTAATGGCTTCTTCCAGTGTCATAGACTTGTGGTAAACTTCTTGCAAGGAGCTCTGAGCACCTATTGACGCAGAGCCAATTGCTCTAGCATCACATTGTACAAAGGTTCCAGACGGGTCCATGTGAAACAGCTGAGGTCTTTCCTCATGAACTCCTCCAAATAATAGTGCTACTCCAAAAGGACGAGAAGATTTGCATCTTCTTCTCCACACTGTGATGCTAGAGTGGACACTGCCAGGGTCACACTCTACTGTCATAGTTTCATTGTAGGTTAACAGTGGTTCTGTGTCTCCACTTGGCTTTATCAATTAAATCTTAGCATCAGCAATTAGTACACTCATTGCACAACCCCTATGTGAACATCAATCTCGCAGTTTTCTCAATGCTGCTGGGCTCTTTTCCACAGCTGGGCATACACCCTCTGACATCTGGATGCCACTGGCTGTAGAACCAAGCTTTATAGCGTCAATGGCATATTACACTTGAAGTAATCTTCCTTCAGGAGAAGAAGTATTCACATCTCTGTCGTACTCAGACTGGGTGAGGAACATGGCGAGGGCAGGATAAGGCGGCAGTGGCTACCTGGAGATTCTGAGGACCAACACGATTCCTCCAGCACCCAAATCGCCCACACCGCCACAGAATTGAGGGCCGTCAGAATTTTGCAGTTCTAATGCATTTGGGACGGCTTTCTCAAGATAACCCACAGCCTTCCTGACAATCCCTGGTTCTTGCTAAAATCTAGCCTATTTTGTAGAATTTTTAGACCCTTCTGTTATCATATCCACAGCTTCCTTCATCAACCCTGTCACCACCATCATAAGGACTGTCTGAGCTTCTTCCACCAAATTATGGGTCCTTAATATAGTTGCTGTTGTCCACTAGAATTTCCAGAATCATTCTAGTTCCCTCCACCACCACCACAGTTACCACTGTCAACATTTGTTCCTTCCTTATAACCATGATGCTTTCCACTGTCTTCCTACACCACCTTCTTCCACCTCCATATGCTGGCCCACCATAACCTCCTCGACTGCTATGACCTGTACCACTGCCATAGCTGTCACCATCATCTCCGCATCCATCCTCACTGCCATCACCTCCTGCATATCGACCTCTGCTCGCACCACCTCCACCAGCACCAGAGCAAAGTTCCCTCCCACCTTCACACTTTCCGCCATGACCTCTTGGTGATCTCGTGGTCTGCATCTCTTGCTTAGAAAAGGCCTTTCACACTTCATAGGTATGTCCATTTCCATTGTGGTATTTTGGCACAACAATTTCATCAACTGTATCATGATCATCAAAAGTTACAAAAGCAAATGCTGATTGTAGAAGTGTGGTTGTACTGCTCATTCTCCCAGCTGAACTGTGAGCTCCTTGTTTCTTGAGTCCCCAGTACCTAGCACTCAAAGTGAGGGTACGTTGAAATTACCTTGGGTTTTATAATTTGACTTTTATAAGTAGCACATGCTTAATTTTATAAATAGCACTTCTGCCTTTCCACATATAAACCACAACTATCTTTAGAAGCCTAACCGCCTTTGCTTTAAAAAAGAACCAGAATATATATATTTCAACAACTCAACTCATTGCCATTGAGTTGGAAATGACCTATACTTCCCCTCCAGTGGGGTTTCAGAGGCTGTAAATCGCAAAAGCAGAAATTGTCTCCCTCAGAACTGCTAATGGATTAGAACTGTTCATCTTTGGCCTGGCAAAACAGCTTCTTACCCACTAGGCCACCAGAGCTCTTAACTCTTATAAATACATTTTAAATTAGGAAGTAACAGACTAAGAATGGTGTCTTGTTTCGTGGGGGGGGTGTGTGTGATGTGTGTCTCCCTGATGTGTAACATGCCTCTGTGATGTATGTGTGATATGTCATTACCCAGGGAGGGAATGTGGAATAGCAGCTGAGGAAAGCTGTTCCAGGACTGTTCTCTTTAAGCTAAAGAGTGACAGAATCCAGAGTCTTCACACTTAATCCTATCTAAACCCACACTGTGTAGACAGTTGGTGCTGGGTCCAGCATTTGACAATTCTCTGCAGGTGCTGGTGAGGTGGTGATGGCCACTTCTGTGTTTTTTCTGTTGTTAATGCAACTGGCCTATGTGAGAATAACCGAAATCCACTGTAGCTAAATTCTGTCAGCGAAGGCCTTTGATAGAAATACAGGTGGAGCTTAGAGTCGAAGGTGTGGGTTGGGCCTAACCAAGACCCGAAAGCCTGGAGTGCGTAGGCTTTTGTTTCTCTCTGGGATTGGTGTTTTATCTCCACAGATTGGATATTCATGTATTGCATTCTCTGCTTCTCCTTACTTGAGGTCGGATATATAATCTTTAGTTTAATCAGCCAGCTTGATTAGCAGTTCATAACCCCTTAATATGATAGATAATGATTAGCCTGTCATGTGACGCCTACCCAAGACCCTCCTTCCCCATTTGAACTAGAGTGGAGTTAGATGGCTTGCTTCTTGAAATTGAGGGAACAGGAGACAGTTCTCAGGGAAAAGGGAATGTCAGTAGGACAGAATCCTTTTAATTGATTTGTTTGTGGAACTTATGAAAGAAGACCTCAGTGCTGTTGAGTTGAAACTGACTCATAGCTGACCCTCCATTGGGTTTCTGAGGTTGTAAATCCCAAGAGAAATTACCCCTCTTTCTTCCTTGGAATTGATGGATTTGAACATCCTGAGGAGGACAGATGCCTTTTGGATTAGCATCATAGCTCTCCATGGACTTGGCCACTAGAGTTTTGTTATAGGGAGAACAAAAAGCAACTTATTGATTGAACCACAATAAAACAGATACATTTACTGATATGTGTTCATATGTATTCCTGAAAGCGTTCTTTTCAAACCTTTGAAGAAAGGAAAATATCACCCTTTGCTCTATTAACTATCTCAGTAATTAATGGTGGGTGGCTTTTGAGTAGTGTAAATTCATCATCGTCAGACGAGGACACTTCTGCTGACATAATAATAGACATTCTTTTCAAAGCTGGTTCCGTTGGGACCAAATTCCCAGCACCAGTCGAGTTGTCTCACAGTTGATTGAATTTAATAAATAGCTTTGCCTTCTGTAGGGACAGATGATAGAACCTGTCAAAAAGAATTGCTCTTCAGTTTTGTTTTTCTGCCTGTGACAGGTAATGAAAACCTCTCAAACAATAAAAATTTCTAAATTAATCAAAACACTCGGCACATCTACATTTGCACAGACTGCCGAGTCATGCGTGAAATGCTGGGTAATGCATGAAATGATGAGTCATGACTGGTCTCATCAGGAGAGCTTTCCACAAAGCCAGCACAGCCCACACTGTTTCCTTAGATCTGTGGTCGGGCCTCAGTGTCTGTATAAGCAACAAGCTCCCCTGGAGAGTCTGAGTTTGAGCACCCTGCTGACTCCATTTGGTTGGTTTCTCCTAGTCATCTCCAAGATAGACCATGCTCAAAACCCATAGCTCCCCTCCATGGAGTTAGTTCCAATCTCCATTGGGTTTCTGAGGCTACAGCCCTTTACAGGAGGAGACTGCCCATCTGCCTCGTTCAGAGCAGCTTATGGATTTGAACTACCAGCCTTTAAGTTAGCAGCCTGATACGTTATGGTCTATGCCACCAGGGTTCCTTCTATTAGAAACAGGTGCTCTGAAAAAAAATCAGACCATTCTTCAGCTTCCAGTTCAACTGTCTGGGCTGTCTTTGCCTTAGCTCTTCCCAAGTTTCCTGTCATGCCCTGATTCAGTCTGAGTTAACAAATTCAGAAAATTCATCCTCAGAGCTAGCTATTTGCTGAGCTCTTCTTCCCTTTGTAGTTTCTTAATCGACGAAAGTGATTGTGTCTTGTGACATTTTCCGCAGAAGAGGTTTTACAGACTGCATCTCCATGGTGTCCTGTAAAGTCTTTCTGGGTCTTGATGTTTCCTTTACACTGTTGATTGATGTAGATGCTGACGCAGATAGCTCCGGTTAGGTGTATTAGCAGGAATACTTTGTAGATGGTGTGGCAGGCCACATTAGAGGCCACAGTGCCTTCTTTTTGTTAACACTCACTCATGATACTTGTTTTGGCTCATCAGTTCATTGTTGTTTTTAAGTGTGAAGTCAGTTTGGACGTAAATACTGAGTCCAGCAGAATGAACCACTGCTTGGCCCTGTGTCATCCTCACAATTGTTGCTGTGTTTCAGTATATCTTTAGAGGCTTCCTCTTTCTGTCAACCTCTCTATTTTATGTAAGGCACTCTGGTGGTCTTGGGGTAAGGAATCACACTGCCAGCCCATTGACATTTGATTTGAATCTACCAGCTGCTCTGCGGGAGAAAGGTGCATAGTGTCCTCTGGTGTGATATATCGTTTATGAAAACCCACTGGAGGGTCAGCTATGAGTCATTCCTACTTGTCAGGAACATAACAGCAACAACAAATTACCAAATATAATCCTTCAGATACTATGTCCAAAGTATATGAGTTGGAGTCTTAACATCTTTGCATCTGTAGAACATTATGTTTGTAATTCTGTCAAGACAGATTTCTTCATTTTACTGGAAGTCTGTGGTATTCAATACTCTTTGCCAACACGAGAATTCAAAGATATCAGTTCTCCTTGCCTCCTTGTTCCTTGTTTAGTTTTATGTGGGAATGAGAGGATTGGAAAGACCATGGCTTGGTTGGAACACCCTAGTCCTCATGGTGTTACCTTTGTATTTTTGTACTTCTGATAGGCCTTCAGCACATTTGCCCATTACAGGGCGTTATTTTATTCTTGACTGCTGTTTCCATTTGTGTTCATTATGATCCAAGTTAAATAAAATCCTTGGCAATTCACCCTTTTTCCCACCTCCATAATGTTGCATATTAGTCCTGATGTTGGGATTTGGTTTTCTTTATGTTGAGGTGTAATGCATATTGGAGGCTATAGCAAGGAAACACTGCATGATTCAAAATCAGGAAAGAGAGTATCAGGGATGCAGCCTGTCTCCATATTTTTCAATCTGTGTGCAGTACAGATCATTTGGGAGACTGGGCTTTCTGAGGAGGACTGTGGCATCAGGATTGGAGAAAGACTCACCAACAACCTACATTATGCAGACGATACAACCTTGGTTGCTGAAAGTGAGGAGGACCTGAAGTGCTTGCTGCAGAAGGTCAAGACTGCAGTCTTCAATATGGAGTGAAGCTCAACATCAAGAAGACAAAGATTCTCACCACGGGGCCATTTGGCAGCACCATGATGGATGGAAAAGAGATTGAGGGTGTTAACAATTACAGCTTGCTCAGCTCCACAGTCAGTACTCTTAATGGCACTAGCAGCCAGGAAATCAAAAGACAAATTGCATTGGGAAAATCTGCTGTCCAGGACCTCTCCAGAGTACTGAAAACCAACGATGTCAGTCTAGAGACTAAGGTACACCTAATCCAAGTCATGGTCTTTGCAATTACTTACTAAGAGTCAGAGTCAGTTACTTGTTAAGGATAACAGAAGAAGAATTGATGCCTTTGAATTGCGGTGCTGGAGAAGAGTCTTGAACATACCATAGATTACCAAGAAAACAAATAGGTCTGTCTTGGAGAGGGTAAAGACCAAATTTCTCCTTCGAGGCTAGGGTTTTGAAGCTCCAACTCACATACTTTGGACACATGGTCTGGAGAGACTAGTCCTTGTAGAAGGACATCATACTTGGAAGGGAGGAGGGACAACACAGGAGAAGAAGATCCCAGATGAGATGGATTGATACAGTAACTGGGGTAATGGGACTTGGTGTGTTGAAATTAGTGAGACTGGCTCAGGACAGGAGAGGGTTCACAGTTGCTGTGCATAGGAGCACTATGAGTCGCTGACAACTCAATAGCACATAACAACAATATTCTTTAACCTTTGTCAGTAAATTCTTCAAGTCTGTATTATTTTCAGAAAGCAAGATTTTTGTCATATGCATATCGCAGGTTGTTGATGAGTCTTTGTCTGGTTCTAATGCTACTTTCTTTTTCATCTAATCCAGTTTCTTTGATTATTTGGTCAACATACAGATTGAATTTAGTGTTGTGAAATGATGCAACCCTGACATACATCTTTCCTAATTTTAAACCATATTATTGCTGTTATGGGCTGTTGAGTCACTTGCGACTCATAGCAGCCCTGTGTACACAAGCTCTCAAACCTGCTCTATCCTTATTGCCAAACTTATTGTCTTGGACACATTTACCCCCATTGCCCCAGTTACTGAATCAATCCGTCTTATCATAGGTCTTCCCCACTCCATCCTCCCAAGCATAATGACCAGTCCCTCCTTGTAACATGTCCAAAGTATGTCAGACAAAGCTTCAGAGTCCTTGTCTCCAATGAGCAGCCTGGTTTCACCCTCTCTGGGACAAACCTGTTTGTTTTCCTGGCAGTCCATGGTATATTCAGTACTCTTCTACAGTACCACAGCTCAAAAGACATCATCAGTTCTCCTATCATCCCTAGTCATTGTCCAACATAGGATTCTTTTATTTTGTTCTAATAACTGCCTCTTATTCTGTGTACAAGTTCTGACATTAAGTATTCTGGAATTTCTATTCTTTGCAATATTATCCATATTTGTTACAATCCATGCAGTTAAATCTATTTTCACAGTCAGTGAAACCCAAAACCAAAACCCACTGCAGTCAAGTAGGTTCTAACTCGATAGTGGCCCTCCATGTGTCTTCTAAGGGTGTAAATTGGTACAGGAAGAGACTGGCCATTTTTCTCTCTCAGAGCTGCTGATGGGTTCAAACTGCCAAGCTTTTGGTTCTCAGCAGGTGCATTACACCACCAGGGCTCCTTCACAGGGAAACATTAATTCATAAAAGCTTGTTGATTATCTTTGGGAGGAACCCTGGTGGTGACGTCTGTAAGAAGTTGTGCAACTCACTTGAAGGCCAAGCCTCTCGAGCTGTGCTAATCCACCAGCAGCTCCAAGGGAGAGGGGTAGGCAGTCTCCACCCTTGGGATTTACAGCTTTGGAAACCCAGTGGAGGCTCAGCTATGAGCTCGTTCCATGAGCTGGCAGTGAGTGAATTGAGTGTGAGCTGAGTTAGCTTTGAATTTTCAGTAAACACTGAAACCAGAATTGGAGCAGTTAAAGTTATTTTCACAAAGAACCTAAGGTTTGGCCTGGGTTCCCTGTTAGAAGTGATTGAGCGCTGTGGCACTTCGTCATTTAACATAATACAGAACCGACACAACCATCTTTGCTGAAGACTGATGCACTACAGAGCAGAGTATTGATCATTATTAAAATGACACATTTTTTCTGTTCTTGCCTTCAGGCTCTTTGTATATATTCATTCCCTCCCTCCCCCATCAAGAACACACACTTTTTTTTTTAATTGCTTTCTAGTCCTAGGTCTTGCTGAAGGAAGAGGGTGGAATGTCATCTGTTCTATTCCTGAGCTCCCTTTTTCTGGTTCATGGTCATTCTTTGAAGTGTGCTGTTTGACCTGGTTCCTTTCCCCTCAGCTTGGGAACCGTTGCTGCTGCTATTGTCATCAAGTCAGTTCCTCCCCTTTGTGGCTCTCTGGAGAACAGAAGGAAGTCCTGCACCATCCTCACAGTCTCCTCTGCGCCTAAACCCATTGTAGAGTCACTGTATTAATCCGTTTGTTGAGGGCCCTCCTCTTTGTGCTGACCCTCAACCTTTCCCAGCATGACACCCTTCTGCAGGGACTGCCCCGTCTGATAACAGGCCCCAAGTATAAGAGATGAAGTCTCATCATCTTTGTGTCTAAGGAGCGCTCTGGCTTTACTTACTCTTAAACAGATTTCCTCTTTTGGCAGTCCATGGTATGTTCACTATTCTTCACATGCACTACAGTTCAAATGCATCAGTTATTTTTCCGTCTTCTTTATTCATTGTGCAACTTTCACATGTTTATGTTTGTTGTTGTTAATGTGCCGTTGAGTCGCTTGTGACTCATATGTACCCTATGTGACCCAATGTACAACAGCCCTAAACCCTGCTGTATCCTGTGCCAATCACACTGCATCTGACACACCCATCCCTATTACCCCAGTCACTGAATCAATCCACTTCATAGAGGGTCTTCCCCTCCTGCACTGTCCCTCCACCCTCCCAAGCATGATGTCCCTCTCCAAGGACCTGTCCCTCCTTATAACATGTCCAGAGTATGTCAGATGAAGCCGCAGAATCCTTGCCTCCAAGGAGCAGCCTGGTTTAACCCTCTCCAGGATGAATCTGTTTGTTTTCTTGGCAGTCCATGGTATATTCAATCCTCCTCTTCAGCACCACAGTTCAAGCTCAAAGGCATCAATTCTCCTTCTATCCTTCCTAGTCATTGTCCAACCCTCTGATGCATAACAAGTGATTGCAAAGACCATAGCCTGTATCAAATGAACCTTAGTCTCCAGAGTGACACCATTGCTCTTCAGTACCCTGAAGAGGTACCTAACAGCAAACTTTCCCATCGCTTGGGTCTGACACACCTTAGTCTTTAAAATGACATCCTTGCCTTTCAGCCCTTTACCACCTCTGACTTGTTGGAATTTTATGTTTTCGTTTAGTTAACAGCATTTTAAAAAAAGTAATAATCCTGTCATATTAAAAAAATATGTATTTAAATCCTTGAGTGGGATATAATATTTTAATGTGTTTTAAAATACAAAGCTCATTAGTATTCATTTTGACCCTTTAAGCATAGGGAAAAAATTACCTTTTATTCTTCTCTTGTAGGACATTCACACAAACGACAAAGAAGTAACAGAAAAGGAAGTGACTCTTCACTTGTTGCCAGGTAACGGTCATTTTCATGTCTAACCTCATGTGTAAGCCAAAGCCAAAGGTAAATTACCTCATTCTCAGTATTGCTAATTATAAACTCTTTGTTTTCACCCAGAGGGCATGTCACAGTAACGAGCTGGACACAAATAGCTAGGTCTTTAGTTCCATAACTACACCTGGGTGTGACAACATCTGCAAGGAATTTTTCTTGTTCCCACCCTCTCCCAGACTGATGAAAATAAACCTGGCAATTGTTCACCTCTTTCACAAGCAAATGAGCCCTTTTCCAGGTTGCCTTGCTGGGCCCAGTTATTACTAAGGTCTCAAATTAGGAAAAGCCACCTCCCCACAGAACCCTACACCCTCTACTTTATTTCCCCTCTCACGACCCCTTGCTGCCGTTTAATGGACCAGCTCCTGCATATTTCAGAGCACCCCTCGATGGTTGGCCTTGTTCGCCTCTGAGCCCAAGTCCAGAGGATGCTAGTGTTTGACAGCCCTGGGTCACGGGGCTTTGCTCTAAGGTCATTGTATATTGTTGCTCTGTGCCTCAGAATCAGAACTGACTCATTACTGACCCTCCCACAGGTTTTCAGAGGCTATAACACACAGGGTAAGATTGCCCGTCCTTGTTCCATAGAGCTGCTGATGGATTCAAACTGCATTCTGGTTTGCAGTGCGCCTCCTTACCACTAGGCCACCAGGGCTCCCTAGATAGCAAGCTGGATTGGTTGCTCACTTAGAAGATGGTCAAATATGACCCTGTTGTTGTTAGGTGCCATTGAGTCGAGTACAACTCATAGCGATCCTATGAACAAAAGACTTGAACCCTGCCTTATCTACTACACCATCCTCACACTTCCTGACACACAAGAGCCCATTGCAGCAGTTACCATGTAATCCACCTGGTTAAGGGTCTTCCTCTCCTTCACCGACACTCCACCCTTCCCTGCATCATGTCCTTCCCTCTCCAACATCATAGCAGCATGTCCAAAGTATGTGAGGCGAAGAAGCCTTCAAAGAGTACTTGGGCTTCACCCTCTCCAAGACATTTATTTGTTCTTCTGGCCGTCCATAGGATGTTCTGTGCTCTTTTCAAACACCACATCTCAAAGGAGTCAGTTCTTCTTCTGTCATCCTTACTCATTGTCCAGCTCTCAGATATATAGCAAGTAATCTGAAAGACCATGGCCTGAATCAAATACACTGTGGTCCTCAAACTGAAAATGATGCTAGCTCAAGTAAATTGTAATCTCTTCTGAACTGAGGAGCAGCAGCGACTTCTGTGAGCTGTGCAACCAGTTCTTCTACCACCTTGTTTTTCAAAATAGCTTTTTTCCCTTCCTTTAAGTCTTAAGTCTTGATAGCAAACTGGTCAGTGATTCAGACCCACCAGCCACCCTGAGGAAGAAAGATGAACAGTCTCTTCCCATAAAAATTTACATTGGAAACCAGTTCAGAAACCTTGGAAACCCAATAAGAATCACTTTGAGTTAAAATTGACTCAGCAGAAATAGTTATTTGAAAAATATTTTATTTTAGATTATTAAGAGCTAAGAATATATACAAATTTCTGACTGGTCTGTCTTCTTTGGCAATACATATTTAATCTTTTAGAGAAACTTTTAAGAAAATCTCCCTACAATTCAAAGACTTTTCCCACTGTAAGATATATAAATGTGTGTGTGTGTGTGTGTGTGTGTGTGTAAGTGTAAGTGGTACAGCACTCTTCTGTCAATATGCTGTACTGAGGTAACCTGGGGTTGCTGTGATGCTGAACTTTGTGCCAGTGGGGTATCAAATGGCATAACAATTACCCATGGTGAACAGTGTTTAGTGGAGCTCCCAGCTTAAGACAGGTTTGAATGCAAGAGTGGGATTCACTTCCTAAACAATGTGCCTCTGGAAACTTGATGAACTTTGAGAAACGATGATATTTATAGAAAGACTTCAGGTCTTTTGATCATAGGATTGCAATGAGTTGTGCTCGACTTGATGACAATCAACAACAATTACATATATAAAAATAAATATTTTGTGGCTTTTGTGTGTTGTCGAGTTGGAACCAACCTATAGCTGCCCCTCCAGCGGGTTTTCAGAGGCAGTAAATTGCATTGAGAGGAGATTGCCCATCCTTCCTCTGTAGAGCTGCTGGTAGATTCAAACCCTGTACCTTTGGGATTGCAGCACAGCTTCTTACAGCCAGGCCATCGAACCTTCCTATTATATATCATTTATAGAAATTAATTTTTAAAATGATTTATTATTAAATGAACTTTAGTATATTTATTATATATTATAAATACATAAACACATTTTAAATAGCCTAAACCTTCATCTATATATTATATTGTTGTGTCATTTTATAGAGATTTTGAAATGAATTTTTATATTTAGCTTAAAAACCCAACCCAGCCCATCGCTTTTGAGTCCACTATGACTTGTACATCATCAAAAGAGCAGCATTTGCAGAGGGTTATCGTTCAGAAGGCAAGAAGAGCTAGGATTCGAAGGATGAGTGAGTGGCATACAGAAGGAGAAAATGAGAAAAGAAGTGTAGTCAGTGTCATGAGACAAAAATGGGTATGAATTGTTGTTGTTGTTTTTGTTATGTGCCGTCTTTTTAGTACTTTTTTAGTACTTTGGAGAGGTCCCTAACAGCTGATGTGTTTGGAATCACAGAAGCCAAGGAAGCTTCATATATAAGCTATTAGATCAAGGGCTGGTCAATGGGAGATAGATGTGAAGGGAGTGGGTAGAAGTGGATGGGTATCCTGGTGGATGGTGGAGCAGGGAAATAAGTGGGTAAAGACATTTGTGCCAAAGGCAGGGACAACACTGATACTAATGGTTAACTCCATAATAAGGGTATGAATTACTGAATCAAAAATCAGTTCTGTAAGTTTTCATTGGAATCACAGTAAGGTTTCTTTTAAATGTGCAAAGTATTTTAAAAAATAGAGGGGGGGAACACATGAAAAGGCTCTTTCATTTTGAAGTTAGAAACATCAAACTTGGGCTTCAAAGCTATTTGAATTAGTTGAGTCATGGCCAAAGAAGGTGAAATCAAAACAGACCTGAATTTTAAATTTGGCTGAGGTGGAAAAGCATCATGAACAGGAAAGTTTTGAGTCAGAGCCCTGGATTAGGAGGCTTGGAATAAGCATAGTGAATACTTCCAAGAGCATGATGTTGTTGTTATGTGCCTTTGAATCGCCTTTGACTCATAGTGACCCTGTGTAGAACAGCCCTGAAGCCTGCCCTGTCCTGAGGCAGTCTCACTGACATTGACACTCCTACCCCCATTTCCTGAGTTACTATATCAATCCATCTCATCTGAGATCTTCCTATCCTGTCTTGTCTCTCCACCTTTCCAAGTGTGGTGTCCTCCAAGGACCAGCCAGCCCCCCCACCTCCGGCCACATGCCCAAAGTATATGAGATGGAGCTTTAAAATCCTAACCTCCAAGGAGAAACTTGGTTTTACCCTCTCTAAGACAGACCTATTTCTTTTCTTGGTGGTCCACGGTATATTCAAGACTTTTCTTCAGCACCACAACTCAAAAAGCATCAGTTCTTCTACTCTCATCCTTAGTCATTGTCCAGCTTTCTGATGCATAGCAAGTAATTGTGAAGACCATGCATGGCCTGGATCAGGCACACCTTAGTCTCTAGACTGACCTCGTTGCTTCTCAGTACTCTGGAGAGGTCCTTGACAGTAGATTTTCCTAATGCAATTTTTCTTTTTATTTCCTGCCTGCTCATGCCAAGAGTGTTGATTGTGGAGCCAAGCAAGCTGTAATAGTTAACAGCCTTAATCTCTTCATCTATTGTGGTGCGGCCAGTTGGCTCAGTGGTGAGAATCTTTGTCTTCTTGATGTTGAGCTTCAATTCATATTGACCTTGTGCAGCAAGCACTTCAGGTCCTCCTCAGTTTCAGCAAGCAGGGTTATGTCATCTGCATGACATAGGTTGTTGAGTCTTCCTCCAATCCTGATGCCACATTCCTTCTCGTAGAGCCATGCCTTCCACATGATCTGTTCTGTATATAGGTTGGAAAAGTATGGAGACAGGGTGCATCTCTGATGCGTTATTGCCAGGACTGTGAAGAGCAATACACATTCAAAGTGGTGCCATCTTTTAGTGGCCAAATGCTGTTTCTGACTGTGATGGTCAAGAAATTTGGTTGCTATACAACACACTGCCCTTCTTTTCTGAGAGGAAGATTACATTCCTGTCAGGGTGTGCATCCATAATATTTCCCCTCAAGTTCACCTGAATTTTATAAATTCAAGTCCATTCTGATTTCACTTGGCTGGCCTTGACTGACCTTGGAAGAACTGATTTGAAGTCCTGCTTTAAACCTAAGAAGCCTTACTCACGTAGCTTTTGCTGTGGATTTAGCTGGTGTACTTTTTCTGGACCTATTTTAAACCCTAATGAGGCTCAGACTGCATTGTTTTCTTCAAGTTCTGTGGTCTCTCTGGAGGCTAGCCTGGTGACCAACCTCTTCCCTTGTTTCCTTAGAGTTTCAGCCTGAAATGATTAACCCTTCAAAAGATGGAAAACATACTCCAAAGCATATGTCTGTTGAGAGTCTAGATAGCATAAACTCTTCTCTTGTTTCTTTAGTGAAAGACCATGTCAGTTTTGAGCCAAAAGTAAATGGTAAGAAACTGAAAGAAATGCCCTGATGGAGACGCCAAAGGGAGAGGGAAGGAGCAAAGAGATTGCCAGTTGTTTTTCTCTGCTGCTGTGTGTATGGGTGGAGATTGTGAGGAGGGCTCCCGTGTGTTGTTTATCAGGTCAGTTAGGCGTTTTAGTTGAGTCCCCAGCACCTAACAACCACAGTACTTCGACTGACTTTTCCTTTCTCCTCCATCCTTCTCTTATCCCGACTCATAAGCCTCCATTTTGCCTGTGGAGAGAAGCCCACTGCCTCCAGGAAGGGGAGTTTTTCCCATGAGCCCAGGGCCTGCAGAGAGGGCAGGAAAAGGTGACACATTCGCAGGAAATAATCTCAGTGAAGAAAGAGAGGAAACCTTGGTTTTTTTTGCTCCCCCACAAAACATCCTTTTTCCTCCCATCTTTGTCTGTGGAGCCAGAATGAGGGTGGTTCTGCCACAGAAGATGAGAGCACTCTCGTGTGTGAGGAAGCGGTCGCCCGGGAGACAGCCTGCTCTGCTCTAACAACTCCAGAAGGAGAGGCGGAGCGGGCCAAGGTCAGCGGAAGGGGCCACACATGGTCCCTCCATTTGCACTCACTCTGCTGCGCATGGAGATTGTGTTCCCAGTCATGTTCGGGTCAAAGTAAAACAAACACCAAGTGAAAGTGTAGCTGAGGGAATTGTCCCCTCTCTGGAAATGGTCGTTGTTGGCAGAGAGAAGAGACAATCTCCCTGTGTGAGGGTGGACCCAAGCCTTTGTGCTTTTGCTTAGTGGTGGTCTCCCCTCTACGTCATCGTCTTCTCCCACACATTGTAGCTCCTGCCACGCTGGGAAATGCAAAGTCCTCAGGTGCTGCCCTGTGTAGTGAAGGATGCGTGTCCTACATACGGAAGCTTTGAGTGTTCTCCCACTTCAGGTCCCGCAGGGCTCTGAGCAGGGCTTGTTTGCGTTTCTGTCAGGTGAGCAGCTACTCTGTGAGGCCAGCACAGTTCTGAAGTGTGTCCAGGAGGACTCCTGTCAGCGCGGCATCTGTGGGAAGCTCGTGTGCACAGACTTCAAGATTGCCTTCTTGGGGGACGATGAATCTGCATTGGATCATGACGTACGTGCCAGCTGTTTGGGGCGATGAGGGGGTGAACCAGGCGGTTGGGGCTCCATTTCCTTCTCCCCAGCTTCTTAGTGAACCCCGACACACATGAGCCTGCAGGACAGAAGTCCTTGCCACTGGTCCTACTCTCTGTCCCTCACAGCATCCTCTCAGGAGCAAGACTGTCCTGCAGTTTTCCACCTGCGCTGTGTGGCACGCTGCTTTGCATTTGGCCTAAGAGGCTGACACTGTCTCCCTTTTCTTATTCTGTATTTTATTGTAGTACATATTACTCATTGGGAAAATACCTCCTCTCCCCAAATATACTACTAATTCTTCATGTTCAGTAGAGAGATTGATGCTGAATTGGGATTTGCCTTGAATGAACCCTGTCAGAACCTAATAACAGTGTCCCATTAGACTGCGTCTGTGCAGGCAATCAAACAAGGGACTGAGGAAGGAGGGGACTGCTCACCCCGCTCAGAGCACCAGACAGTAATGGAAACCCGGCCAGGGCCTGGCCGTTCCCGACCACCCTTGTTTCTAACACAGGAGCACCAACCACTGCTGGCTCAGAGACCTCTCATGTGGTCTCCTATGCCTTGCCCACTGTTGGGACTGGGTTCCTAATCCTGTACGAAGACAGTGTTTGCCAGGCGCTCACGTCTCCCGCATTTTCTCCCTCCCGATGGCTTTAAGCGGCTCCATCAGTCACCTGTTTGCACTTAGGCATTAGACTGTTCTCTTGCATCTCACCTGTGAGCGCCTCTCTGATAAGTGCATGAAGTGAGAGGTTTTCTTAGGAGAATCCTGGCTTTGCTGGATCAAAAAGTCAAGGCTCACAGCTTTTTTCAAATACTTTTTCATCCCTGTCTTCAGGATAGGGCTTCTTTCTGCTATCATTCCCTATTTTCTTTCTTTCTTTTTAGAACGTGCACGTTGAATGTTAAGTGTTCCCTCTGTAAATATCTCACTGCACAGAGAAGGGAATCCCAGCTGTTTTCTTTTTTAATCTTTCAGGAAACCCAATTTAAGAATAAAGTTATAGGAGAAAATGACATCACTCTCCACTGTGTTGATCAGATTTATGGAGGTAAGTCTCATTCCTTGCCTGGGCTCTTGACATCATTTGAATGTAAAGCTGAGAATGTTGTTTTATGGTCCATTATTTTGAAAACCCCAGCTGTTCCTAAGTTGGTTTAGTCTCCTGGTAACCCCATTTGTACTAGAGTAATCATGATGTGAACACAGCATTTGAATTTGGATATACTTTATGTCAAGAAAATTGTTCCATACGGCATTCATTGGCTTAGCTTTCACAAATGACTGCCAAGCCTTAAACTTCTCCCCTCGCAAGGCACCTCTTGAACTTTCAGCCGTTCAGTTAGCAGCCAAGCTCATTACCTGTACCACCCAGGACCTTTGGAGTTCATTAACATTTTATTGTATATACATTAGTTTGTTTCAATCTATTTTTTAGGGTGAGGAAAATCACAAGTGACTTACTTGCAGTCACTTGGCTTAGGACACTTGTTCTTGAACTTGGAGCCTGTTCTTTGACATACTCCATAGTGCCATTATGTGCTCAACATTGATTATACTTTCGCTATCTGCTATGCAGGCTTTACTTTAAAGGCTAATCTGATAAAGGTCTGTGGTGCTGCATTAGGGTATCTTTTATTGCTAAGTAAATAAACTTATCTGGCCAAGCCTACCTCTATTCTACTTCTTTATTTTTATGTTTAGGACTTTCCCCAGAAATTGTTCTGTAGCCATTTATGATGTTCTCAGCACTAATAAGTGCTGAGTATGTCCAGACTCTGGGGGAAGAAAGGGGAGTTGTCAGGAGGCAACCTGGTCATAAGCCCCAGAGTTGGCAATCCAAAGAAAGTGTATCCCTTGGTTCCACACCTTTTGCTGTCATCACTGTTTCATGTCCATAGAATCAGTTCTGCCATCAATGGCCTGTTATTTTTGGCTTTGTGTTTTATTCAGAGGCACAGAGAACCCTAACTTAGAGGGCCTGAGCCCCTGCTATTGATTATTCTGAGCTAGATAGTCCCTATCCTTTTACTTAGGGAGACATCTCCTTAGACCTTCGTAGTCACCCTTGTCTCTCTTGAACACTGACTTGTTGCCTGCTAATGTAATTTCCTTTCCTGATTTAATCATTGATCTGTAGTGTTTGATGAGAAAAAAAAAACTGTCATTGGACAACTGAAGAAATACCCTGAGAAGCTCATCATCCACTGCAAAGACCTCCGAGTATTCCACTTCTGTCTGAGGTACACAAAGGAGGAGGAAGTCAAAAGGGTAACTAGTTGCATGCCTTTTTTAGGTTTTATTTCCCCTCAGGTTTCTCCCTCAGACCCTAGTGTTTAAGTTACACAAAGGTTAGGAGGACACTTGACATCTGTGAAATGAAAGTTGGTTATAATCCCACGGGTCTTGATTAAAACATGAAAGTTACTAAATGGTATCTGTGTATTAGCTCAACACATGCTGCCTGAAGTCCTTTGATGCTTTAGTGCTTTCATTTCCAGAGCTCCTGAAGAGTGGGAGACACCCCGTAAGAGCAGGATGCTGCAGGCACGAGGAAACCCTCTCCCCTTACCTCCAACAGCCTCACCAAGTGACCCTAAATCTCATGAATTTTAACTTTACAGCTTTGAAACTTACGGAAAATTCCAAAATTGTCTAGTTAGAACACAACTCTCCTTTCTCTTCTGGATTCCAGGAGATATTCCCTGTGAAACCATAAATTTCATTCTGGATAAAAGGGTTAGTCATCTATCCAAACCTACTCTTGTTTGGAACTTCACACAAACAGCACATAGATTGATTTCCTTAGCTCATTGTCTAGAAGATTCTAGAGGCCACACCAAGTACGACGGGACAGCTAAGTGTCCTGGCTATTGTCTGATATTGGCTACAAGTCTTTGACTTGCCAGATATTTGGAGAATCTGACTTATAGGACCTAAATGTTTACCTCCCTTTCTCAGGAATTGTTTTTAGAATGTCCCTAAAAATTCAAAATTATTAAAAAACCAGACAGAATGGTTAGCATTCTGTTTATTTAATATTATCCCAAGATGTATGTATCTTCGTAGCTACACTCAGGCCTTGAGAAGATACAGCGTACTTTCCAAAGGAACCACATTCAAAAGTCTCGACTGACCGTGGAGTCAGGTCCAGCTCCTGGTGACCCTCCGCCCGGTTTCAGAGGTTGTAAATCTTGAAGGGAGGAGCCTGCCCACTTCTTCACTCCCTTGTGAAGATTGTGGATTTGAACTGCTTGCCGTTTGTTAGCAACCGGCCGTGTAACTCACTGTTCCCGAAGGACTTCTTAGGAGCTACTTTGTCATTGTTGTTAGATCCCTTATTTGTTGTTGTTTACCACTGAGTTGGAACTGATCCATAGCTGACTCTCCAGTGGGTTTTCAGAGGCTGTAAATCGCACTGGAAGAGATTGTCCATCTTTCTCCCATGGAGCGGCTGGTAGATTCGAACCGTGAGTTTTTGAGATTGCAGTGCAGATTCATAGCCTTAGGTCCCCAGAGCTCCTAGAGTCTGCTCCAGTTCTTAGCCACCCCGTAACAGATTGATGCCTTGTCTGATCCGGTACCATCCTTGCAGTCTCCCCTGTTAACCCACCTTTGCAGTCACTGCGTCCATCCATCTCATTGAGGGCTCCCTCCCTTTTGTTGACCCTATGCTTTTCCCACCATTGGCATGATGAAAAGAGACAAATGTGCTCTTACCTCTTCTAGTGTGTTCCTGGTAAAATCATAACTGTGTCAAGTCTCAGCTTTTTTAGTGACTTTACATTGCTTGGTTCTTTTGTAGATCGTCAGTGGCATAATTCACCACACCCAGGCTCCTAAACTACTTAAGCGATTGTTTCTGTTTTCCTATGCAGCTGCTGCTCAGAGCAGCCCGGGTAAGTGTCTTCTGGGTTCTCATTTTTCTCATCGTCGTAAAAACTTAGATAACATGACATGTGCCCATTCCATGTTTTTTACACACAAATGAGTGCTAGTGATTGTGTTCACCGTATAGTGCAACCACCACATCTACCCATTTCCAGATTATTCCACCACCATTAACAGAAATTCCATGCTGCCCTAAGCTGGGACTCATTCTTTCCCCTCTTTCTCCATGTCTGGAAGCCACTAATGAACTTTGTTCTCTATTTGTTCATATTTGTATATTGTAGGTACTTCATATGAGTGAGGTTATATAATATTCTTTTGTGACCGGGTTAGTTCATTGAGCACATTTTCAAGGTTTGTTCATGTTGTAGAATGCTTCAGGATGGGATTGTCTTCTGAGATTTAGTGGTATTCTGTTGTTAGGTATTTGCAGTCTTTGTACCCGTTCATCCACTGATAGACATTTAGTTTCCTCTTCTTCTTCTGGGTTTATATTTGAGAGTAGGCAAAGGTTTTCCCATTCTTCCCAGACCCTGGTGTGAGAAAACTCATTTTTAAATTTCTGCTTTCCCCCCCTCTTCTTCAACACTGTTCACTCTGCATGGATTTTTCACTCAGAAGATTTTTGTGGAGGTTCTTTGTTGGGTTGGTTTGTTTGTTTTTCATTTTGATTATTGTTGCTTTAGCTCTGTGCTTTAAATTTGTTTAATTTTGTCAGGGGTTGCTTGTATATTGTTTCTTAAGAAAGAAAAAAAAATAAAATCAACATATTGTACTGTGCTATATTGTAATTGGGACTATGAGACCAGTTAAAACAAGTTTAAATTGATATTTGAAACAAGATCAAAATAGCCCTGCTTATATCTAAACTCCTGTTACTACTTCAATACACTTGATTTCATATCTTAAGATTCTCAAGGGTGTCTTGCGTTCTAGCAGGTTTTTAAATGGCATGTGGACACTTTATAGCAAATATTTTTTGGGACACAAAACAGTTGGCTATATAACAAAGTGTATCAGAAAGCTAGTTTCGTAAGAGAAACTTAAATTTACAGATATTTCCCATTCAATTTACCAGGAAAGGGAGAAATCTTTTCATTAAGAAATGTGGTGATCTTTATAATCTCTAACGTTTTCCAGCATTTCCGTGGATGCTCGTTTCTTCCTTCTCTAGTTCTCTCCCTGGCTTGATTGCCTTCTGCCTGTGTCTCTGTGTTTATTTGATGCCTAGTAATCCTGTGTGCCAGGAGCTTTCTGTCAGGGAAGTGCATAGATAAGAACACTGTAGTACTGAAGAACAAGGAAGTATTTGTAAAATGCAACACAACATGGGAGAGTCTAGAGAGCGCTATGTTGAGTGAGGTAACTCAGATACAAAAGAACAAATACTGCATAAGATCCTACGGTGACAATAGGAGGGTAAAGGGGGCTGAGGGGGCTGGGGTGAAGGGAAGAATAGCCATGTAATGGGCAGACAGAGGACACTGACTACAAGGACCAAGCCAGGCAGGATCAACCTGGGAAGAATGCACTTAACAAATAGGTTGGTAGGCTGTCGCGTGCGCTCACTCTCTGTATGTGTGTGTATATATAAAAAGATATGTATAACTATTCCAAAGGGAGAAGGGGAGTGGAGGGAGGAAGAGGAGATCAGAAGTGAGTGGGGATGGGCAGGTGAAGAAGTAGATAAGGTGTAGTGGAGACTGGAGGAGATTAGGAGATAAAAGTAACAAATCAGTAGTAATTAATGATATAAAACACAATGTGCAGAGGTGATTGTATAAGATACATATACATGGAACAATATACATGAATACTCGTTTAAAAGTGAATGATGGTAGATTTTTTTTTAAAAAAAGGGGAAAAAATCCTGGAAAAGCCTTTCTGAAATGGAAGTGGAGAGTTGCTTTGTCACTGACTGCTCATTCAGGCGCTGTGGGGCTTACAGGACTGAATCCTGGCCCTGCAGGAGTGTAGAGTCTAATAGGAGCGGCCACTGAGTGGTGTGTCTCCTGGGGGAAGGGACTGTGGGAGCAGAAGGGAGGAAGTGACCTAGCGTGCTGGAGGAGGGAGGCCTCTCCAAGAGAAGACTGTGCCGGAGCTGATAGGAAGGACGTGGGAGTAGCTGGTAGTTTACAGGAGTCATTTCAGCAGAGGGATTGACACATGCAAAAACAAGATGATGCTTCAAAAGAGCAAGCTCCATAAAGGGGACATCAGCACAGAATCACTAAAGAAAAGGAAGGCACAGGTGCACATGCAGACAGCAAAGGTAAATACCATTGGACACATTTCCTGTGGTATCAGTATGAAACATTAGCCCTCAGGGGGGCCACACAGGCAGACAAGCCAAGCAGATAGGAGTAGATGAAGGGACTGTATGTAGGTCTGGCAGATAATCTTCTAAATTCATATTATTGTTGTTGTGTACTTTTGAGTCGGAACCAACCCATAGCTGACCTGCTGGTGGTTTCCAAAGGCAGTTAGTGACACAGGAGGAGATTACCTATCTTTCTCCTACTGAGCACGTGGATTTGAACCGTGTGCCTTCAGGTTTGCAGTATTGCTTCTTACCACTCGACCACCTATAAATATATTCCTGTACAAAACAAACAGATTCATCCTGGAGAGGGTTAAACCAAGCAACTCCTTGGAGGCAAGGATTCTGGGGCTTCGTCTGACATACTTTGGGCATGTTGCAAGGAGGGACAGGTCCTTGTAGAGGGACATCATGCTTGGGAGGGTGGAGGGACAGCGCAGGAGGGGAAGACCCTCTATGAGGTGGACTGATTCAGTGACGGGGGTAATTGGGATGGGTGTGTCAGAGGCAGTGCGATTGGCACAGGATAGAGCAGGGTTTAGGGCTATTACACATAGGGTTGCTGTGAGTCGCAAACGACTCGACGGCACATAACAACAACAACAACATAATAGAGGCAACCAGACAAAGTTACATAAACTCAATCATAACCAGTCACCCTGGAAGTGAGTTGCTGGTCGTATGATCTCAGGACAACAGTCTCTGAAAACATCAAGGTCAGTTGACATAACAGTCATTGAAGATTGTGTTCGACGTCTTCCTTTAGTGAGTAGGAACTGGAGTCTTAAAAGCTTATGAACGGTTACCTAATATGAAACTATAGTTTCTCTCTGGAATAAAGAAGTTATTGTGCCATCGAGTTGGAACTGACTCCTGGCTGACACCCCCAGTGGGTTTTCAGATGTAGTTAATTTTGTGGGAGGAAATTGGCCATCCTTCTCCCATGGAGCAGCTGGTGGACTTGAACCTTGTGTCTTTGGATTGGCAGCTCAGCTCCTTAATCACCAAGCCACCAGAACACCCTGGAATAAAGAAGAATGAAGAAAATTAAAGATACTTAGAAACAGTCCGGTGAACTAAATTCTGAGCCTCAGCAGCTGTTGAGAGGAGAAGTAGATGGTGCCTGGTTCCCGAGAGGTGCTGACTGTTCTCAAAGGGATCAAAGTAGAAAATCCTGGGCGCTGGGGGTCAGGGGCAGGGGCAAGGAGGAATGGGGAACAAAACTCCAGATCATAAAATGCCTACCCTTGTGGTCTGATAGAGACTGGTGAAACCTTTCAGTCACCTTTCAAGCCTGGACATAAGCTCACCCCCTTAGCTCAACTTTGAGTCAAACAGTAGGCCCTGTAATGCGAGCCTGAGAAGTATTCCCTGCTTAGAACAGTCAAGGATCAAAAGGGCAGCTCTTGCCCAGGGGTAAAGCTCAGATAGCAGTGAGAAGGCTGAATGGACTTGAGGATCACTGGGACATGACAGAATATGGCTGCAGTGTGGGTGTAGTGATTCCTGGCATAAAATAAAAATGTCTACGGTGGTGCGTAGAATTCCAATTTGCTTTATAAACATTTACTCAAATAGTAAATAAAATTAAAAGAACATACTTATGTTTGGCAAACTGTGGTGGTTTTAATAGAAAAAGGTAACAGGTTATGCATTCAGTCTCCAAACACTAAAACACCAAAACCAAACCAAATGCTGTTGAACCAATATGATTTTCAGAGACAGGTTGCCAGGCCTTTCTTCCAAGGCACTCCTGGTAGAGTGACCCTTCCAGCCTTTCAGTAATTGGTGGTTTGTACATCCAGTAATCTGTCTCTGATGAATTCAAATCCTTGTACTGCTACTTGGCAAATTAATTTTTCCTTCAGCCATTCTAATACATTTTGTTCCATAACACCAGTGTCTGTAGCCACAACGAGATGGAATTCTTCCTACTTCCTCACTGTAATTCTCACTTCCACTAATCCTTCTATATCTCTCTGTCCTCCCTTTTTTAAGTGATATTTTGCTACTTGTCCTCTTATATATTGTTCTTTCCTTTGCTCATCTCAATATATGAGACATTGGGCAGGTTGTCAAGAGAAGACAGTCACTGGAAAAAGATGTCGTTGTTGTCATTGTGTATCATCAAGTCGGCACCGACCCATAGCTGACTCTCCGCGTGGGTTTTCGGAGGCAGTTAGTTGCACCAGAGGAGATTGCCCATCTTTCTCCTGAAGAGCAGCTGGTGGATTCGAACTGCATGCCTTCGGGAGCAATGCAGTAGAAGGTCAGCAAAAGAGAAGAAGACCTTTAAAGAGAGAGATTGGCACAATGACAGTGGGCTTGCGCATGTCAGAGATGGTGAGGATGGTGCAGGGTAGGGCATGGTTCTGATCTGTTGTTCATAGACTCACCTAGAGTTATCAATTCAAAGGCACTTGACAATAACAATTTCAGTGGGACTTGGAGACTAATGGAAAGTGTTCTGAGCAGTAAATGAAAACAGAAGAAAGAGAAGGAACTTCTATAGACTATGCATTTGAACAGTTTCCTTATAGAAGCCTCGAAAGAGAAGACGTTATCAGAAGTGGGTTACAGCTGCAGATACACACACATTAGTCTCTAGTTTGTTAAACTATAAAGTGCTTGTGGTCGAATATTCTAAAAATTAAATCCAGTTGTTAAAACCCGTGATTTGGTTGAGTTTCTGTTACTAATTGTGAGTAGTTCTGGTTAATGAGAGTGTGTGTAGTTGTGGATGATGTGCGTACTGTGGACCCGATGCAGCTCATCACCACCCTATGGGAGACAGCAGACCTGCACGTAGAGCTTCCTGGACTGGACTCTTTACAGAGCAGGCAGTCAGGTCTTTTCTCCTGAGGACACACGAGTGGGTTTAAACCACCAACCTTTTGGTTAGCAACTACGTGCTTGAACTTTGTGCCACCACCGCTCTGTCACAGAGCCTACAGCTATGTGTTATTAAAAATGGATTAATTCAGAAAATCACATTGCTATAAAATACTTCTAGCACTGAGTATAAAATGTGTTTTTTAATTCGAGTTCGTGCTTATAGATGACAGATCTTTTCTGCTAGAGCTGTGTGTACAAGTACTGATTAGTTGGGTACTGGCTTACAGATTGTCCCAAAATGAAGTATACAAATATGACAGTTAATCACTGTAATTCATGTAAATATTTGTTCGGTTTGCATTTACGTAATCATGCTGTATTTTTAGGATTCGGCCTCTTTCTTGTTCCCTGGTTCCTGGTTTGGGCCCAGTGAAGGGCTCTTGGGCTGGCCAAGATCAGTTGAGTGCCAAAACTCTTACCTTGATTGACCCTGGCAGTTTTATTACTATGTGGTGGCTTTTCGTGCCAGAAGGCCGAGCATCTCTCCCCTGTTTTCCAGTCCATCTTTCCTCTCCTGTCTCCCTCCCACCCCTCATTTTTTTGGTGGAGGAAAGTCTCTAACTGATATATGAGAGTGGACATTCTCGGGAAAGGCTTGCTTCGATTCCCAAGGAAGTGATTATCATTTATGTCCATGCATTTTTGGATATTTTTTTCTTAGTACATTTTAGAAATTTCATTTCTAGCTGCCTGGGAATGAATTCCAGTTCTGCTACCGATTAACCCTATGACTTGACCCTGAGCAAATGGCATAATTTTTCTGTGTCATATTTGTGCAATGGAGGGAATTATATTACCTACTCTGTGAGGTGCGCCCGAGTCAGACTTTGATCTTTTCAGTTGCTTGTGCTACACATCTGAGAGCTGGAGAGTGAATAAAGATGACAAAAGAAGGATTGATCCCTTTGAGCTGTGGTGTTGGAGAAGAGTGCTGAATATCCCATGGGCTGCCAAAAACAGATATGTTGTGGAGAAGGTGCAGCCAGTGTGCTCCTTGGAAGCAGAGATGATAAAGCTCTGTCTTGTGTACTTTGAGCATATGTCTAGGGGAGGCTATTCCTTGGAGAGAGACATCATGCTTAGAAAGATGGAGGGTCCGCAAAAGAGAGGAAGACCCCTGACAAGATGGATCGCCACAGTGACTGCAACAGTGGGCTCCCCTGTGTCAGAGATGGTGAGGATGGCACAGGATGGGACGGGGCTCGGGTCTCTTGTTCATAGGTTACTATGAGTCGTACTTGACTTGATGGCACCTAACAACAACAACAATGGGAAACATAGATAATCTGTCAGCAGAAGAGAGATATACCCTTAACAAGGTGTCCTGCCCCTCAGTGACTGGAATGATGGCCGTGAGCACGGTGGAGATTGTGAGGATGACACAGGATAGGGCGGAGTTCAGATGTGTTGTTGATAGAGTCACTGAGGCGTAGTCGATCTGATGGCACCTACCAGCAACTAAAACCCTCTACGATTGTGAGGGTTGAGTTAACAAAATAGAATATGATTACCCCAAATGATCAAGGCAAAGGAAGACACTGAGAGAAGCACAAGATTGTTAAAGGCCAAAAAAGGTAAATGTTTACCTGTGCACTCCTTCAGTAACAGTCATATCTACACGTGGATGCAGAGAGAACACAGCCTGGCTGGTGTGGGAGGGGGAGTGGACTGCAGACATGAACGTGCACGTGTAGGTTTGACAGAGGATGATTGTGCATACGTGTTTATATATCTTACTGATATATCCATAAAGTAGGACACACAGCATAAAAATGGTAAAAACTTCTTACCCATAAAAAACACCTTGTGGCAAACAACTATGAGATATCATCTCATCCCAGTCAGAATAGCAAAATTTAACAGAACAGCAAGCAACAAATGCTGGCAAGGTTGTGGAGAAACTGGAACCCTTATTCACTGTTGGTGGGAATGTAAAATGGTACAACCACTGTGGAAGGCGGTATGGCGCTTTCTCAAAAAGTTGCAAATAGAGATACCATTTGACCCAGCAATTCCACTACTGGGAATATATCCCAAAGAGACCATAACTGACATCCAAGTAGATACATGCACACCCATGTTTATCACAGCTCTGTTCACAATAGCAAGGAGTTGGTAACAACCCAGGTGCCCATCAACAAACGAATGGATAGAGAAGCTGTAGTATATTCACACAATGGAATACTACGCTGCATTGAAAAACAAGGAACTCATTCAATATTATTCAAAATGGGTGACCCTGGAGGACATTATGCTGAGTGAAATATCTCAGTTGCAAAAGGACAAATATTGCATGATGTCACTGCTGTAAAATGGGACTGATATCAGGGTGGGGGTAAGACTGAGAAAAACTGAATAAATTGTGTATAATGCACTGAAACAGATGAGGGAGTGAATAATTTAAAAGCAATGATAGGGTATTATGGTTATCACAGGAGTCCACAATTAAGGCTGCATAGTGGAATGTACTTGGGGCATTGGGAGGGGTGCGGGGGGATTGTGTATCAGGGAGGGAGTCTTTCTTTTACTTTTGAAAGAGAGGAGCGAACTGGGGGGCGGGTAGAGAAGTGCAGCAATGAATGAATGGAAATCCAAATTCTCTGTAAATGTTCATTAAAATTATTAAAAAAAATTTAAAAAAACAAAAAACACCTTGTGGGAAGGAATTGACTGGGGGTGGGGGGAGGGCAGCCTGGGGGGACTTGGTCCTGGGTACTGAGGACCATAGTCTCAGGGGATCTCAAGGTCTTTTGGCACAACATAGTCCAGAAAAACAGTATTCTTCGTCTTATTGTCATGGTCTTCATCTGTGGTCTTGAAAGCTTTGAGTTCTCCTCATCTGGAGCAAAGAAGAGTGGAGAAAATCAGACATGGAAACAATCCGTTCACATATCTAATGGATCACACACTCCCTGGAGTCTTCCCAACCCAAGACCAGAGCTAGATGGTGCCCGAGTGCCACTCCTGACCCTCTAAAGAGATCATGGTTAGAAGGGCCTCGGGAGGGTGGAAGGAAAATACAGAGAAAAAAGGCTAGGCTTACTGGCCTGCTAGTGCCGGGTGGAACCCTGAGTCCAGGGCCCTTAGTTGTAGTCACCCTTCAGACCTGGGACTGAGCTCGCCTTCGTGGTTCAACTGTCAACCAAACAGTGGGCAGACAAGTAAGGTGAACAGTAACTCCAGGGAGTCGCACACTCTCCTGAGAACTTCTGAGCATATGAGACCAAAAAAGGCAGCATTGCCCAAGGATACAGTGGGGAAGACGAGAGGAGATAGGAAAGGAGGACAGATGAAAACAGGAAACAGACAGGAAGCGGGATGGGTGGTGTTGCCTTGTGGGGGTCATAGTCAGTGCCACAAAACAGAAGTTGAACTGTTGGATGAGACACCAGTTTGATCTGTAAATTCGCACCCATATCACAATAAAAAGTTGGGATTTAAAAAAGAATATGATTAGAATAGTTGCTGGCAGACACTAAGTGCTTTGTAAGCATAGCTTGTGCTATGAACTGCTTTTATTAAAGGAAGCAGGTAGGAATTTTGTCAAACACTTTTTTTTTTCTTCTTTTTTTTCCTTTTTTTTTCTTTTTTTTTTCCATGTCAGATGGGTAGTGTGCCTCCGTCGTAACAAGGTTAGTAGGTGGCACATGTCATACAGACGTATGAACTCCCGATCATCATTCGTATGAACCGGAAAAGGATCCAACACTTTTCTTTTTTTTAGAAAGCTTAGTCTTTTAAATTTACCGAGGCTTGAACTGACTGGCTTGCGATGGAGTTTGTGTAAATAAATATGAGACTTTTATGGTGGATGTCAACTCCAGCAGGCAGGGCTGTGGCCTGGGAGAGGACCAGGGACAGGTCTGCCAGGCCACGGGAGCATTTCCTTCCGGCAGCCTTGTGCAGAAGCAGAGAGGCCGCCCCACCGTACTGCAGCTCCCAGCATGCAGACCCTCACCCAGATGGCTACCATATGATTTTTATTAGCCAAGAGCCACTCTAGAAAATCTCTATGTTGGCAGTGTGTCTTCAAATGGAAAGACCACTTACATTTAAGAACCAGGGCTGAGAGTGGAGAGCAGGGGGTCTGAGAATCACAGGGTCACAAAATTGGTGGGTGGAGGGAAGTGATGAAGGAGTTAAGAAAGATCCAGTGGGGATCAGAAAAGTCGGGGTAAAAGCGGGCATAGAACAGTGATGATTCATTTTATAAGACATAGTCTATGAGAATGATTGTAAGAAGCACAATGCAAATGAAAAGTAATAGAACCTGACTTGCTGTTCATCTTAAGTTCATGGCTTGTGCACGTATTGATAGGGCTAAAAATACAGTATTATTTTAGCATATGTACCAAACTATCTTTTAATGCTTCACAGGATCTTTTCTGCGTTATATAAGTTATCTCACAGTCAGATGACTGAAGAATGAAGCTATAAATTACTCTTGCTAGGAACAGAAGGAAGGATGATTTCTTTTCTATAATGTAAAAAAGACAGAGCCTTAGTCATACCTTTGGATTAACTTTTAAAAGGAAGAACAAAGTTAGGGTTAAGCAGTGAATAAAAATGCTTGTGTGTAAATGAGTATAGTGGAAGAAACTGGGCCTAAGAATATACCTTTATATAATGAGGATACTTGCCCTTAGGGGGAAAAAAAAAAAAAAAAGGGAGCTCTTTTTTTTTACCCACAGAGGAAGATATTCAAATGGCAAACAGATACATGAAGAAATGCTCCAAATTACTTACAATAAGAGAGATGCAAATCAGAGTCACAATGAGGTACCATCTCACTCCAGTTAGAGTGGTAAAGTTTAATAGGACAGCAAGCAACAAATGTTGGGAAGGATGTGGTGAGAAAGAAACCCTTATACTTTGTTGGTGGGATTATAAAATGGTACAACCACTATGGAAGGCAGTTTGGTGCTTCCCCAAAAAGCTGCACCTAGGAAAAGGGAGCTCTTGTGGCCTAGTGGTAAGGAGCTGTGCTGCCAACCAAAAGGCAAGCAGTTCCAATCCACCTGCTCCTAGGGAAAAATATGAGCATTCTCCTCCTGTGTGATTTACAACCTGTGTGATGAAAACCTGCTGGAGGGTCAGCTGTGAGTTGGTTCCATCTCGAAGGCACATAACAACAACAGGGAGTTTGGTGATGTAGTCCTTAAGGAGTCATACCTCTCTGGACGTTCAAATCATGAAGTTTGGCTTCAGAGGATAAGGCTGGGCAGTCTCCTCCTGTGTGATTTACCGCCTCAGAAGTCCAGTGGAGGGTCAGCTAGGGGTTGGTGCAACTCCATGATAATGAATTTAGAAGGGAGTTGTAATGACCTCGTGTATAGGGAGCTACACTGCCAACCCTAGGGCAGTGCCTTTCTGGTGGTTAAAATCCACCAGGGGCTCCTCAGGAGAGGGATGGCCAGTCTCCTCCATGTGCTTTGCAGCCTCAGAAACTCAGTGGCAGATCAGTGATGAGTCAGTTCCAGCTTGACAGCAGTGAGGGAGAATGTTGTTAAATGCCGTCAAGTCGCAGGTGACTCATAGCGACCCTATGAACGAAAGTCCTGGACACCTCCTGTAGAACTTTCATCCTTTCTCCAGGTTCGTAAGGTTTCCCAAGACAAGCTATTGTGGAAGTGGATGCCACTCCTGCTTCCAAGCTTGTTTTAATCGGGGAGCTTCAGCAAACACTGTCCACCACAGATAACCACTATTGCATTTGACACATCAGTGTCATAGAGTTTGGCTTCACAGCAACCACAGGTTACCTCTGTACAGCAAGTGGACATACCAGGGTTACACGATGTGAGGGGGAATACTTGAAGAAAATGTTTCATTACCTTTCATCATTTTGTTTTGTTAGCCCCAGATCCCGAGAATCAGACTGTAATGTTTGACACACTTAAAGACTGGTGTTGGGAGTTGGAGCGGACCAAAGGCAGCATGAAGTACAAAGCAGTGAGTGTCAACGAGGAGTACAAAGTCTGTGAAAGGTAAGCTTTCAGTATGCTTCTTTTTTGCTAAACACAGCATTTTGTTGAGAGAGAATTCACATGCCATACAGTGCACCCATTTAGAGTACACAGTGTTTCATAGTTTATTTCCAGACTTGTGTAACCATGGCCACAGTTGATTTTAGAACATTTTCATTATTCCAGAAAGAAACCCTGGACCCACTGACAGTTATTCCTCATTCCTTTCCAGCCTCTTTTCCCCTTCAGCTCACAGCTCACTCACTTTTGTCTCTACATGTTTGTCTCTTCTGGACATTGATATGCATGGACTCATATGTAGTCTCTCACAGCTGGCTTTTTCACTCAGCATAATGTTCTCAGTATCCTTCCGTCTTATAGCATATATTAGAACTTGACCGTCTCTTATCAAATAACATTCGGATGCAGGATGAGCCACGTTTTACTTAGTCGCCTGTTAGCTCCTCGGCATCCTGGCTGTTTTCACTTTTTGGCTGTGATGACTAACAGTGCTGTGGGCCTGTGAATGCTTGTGTGCAAGGTTTCATGTGGGTGCCTGTTTTTCTCACAGGCATGTCGCCGAGGAGTGGAGTTGCCAGGTTGTGTGGTAGCTCTGGGTTTAACTTTCTGAGGAACTGCTAAACTGCCATTTTTCATTCCCGCCAGCAGTCTGTGTAGGTTCCAGTATTTCTATTTCAATACTAGCACTTCTGGTCTTTTGTAATATATTCAAAACTGAATTGGTGTCTTTAAGAAGTTTTCATTTGTGTCATTATTGTGTCTGTAATCCCAATGAAAGCTTTCAGAGGCAGTTCCAAATGTATAGTTTTTCCCTCTTTTTATTGATCACTTTATTTATTGAGTCAACATTAGAGTGCGTCCTGTGTGAAAAACAGATACATTTTTGAGAAGGTGCAGCCACAGTGCTCCTTGGAGGCAAAGATGATGAAGCTTCGTCTCATATACTTCAGTCATGTTGCTAAGAGAGGTTATTCTTTAGAAAGGGACATCATGCTTGGAAAAGCGGAGGGGCAGCAAACTAGAGGAAGACCTTCCGCCAGGTGGATTGACACAGTGACTGCAGCAATGGGCTTGAATGGGTTGGAGATTGTGAGGATGGCACAGGATAGGACAGTGTTCAGGTTGATTGTTCATAGGGTTGTTATGAGGTCATATTCAACTTGACAGCACCTAACAACAAGATCAACGATGTGCCTTCCAGGCTACTGGAGGTACAGTAATAGGCAAAGAATCTCTTCGTCACAGGACTTTTGTTGTCATTGGGTGCCGTTGAGTCAAGTACAACCTACTGTGATCCTATGAACAACAAATCTGAGTCCTGTCCTATTCTGTGCCATTGTCACACTTCTTGACACATTAGACTTTTATTTTAGGTGGGGAGAAATGTTAAGAGCACAATAAGTAGGCTTCAGTATTCTGAAAGGTCCTGAATGCTGCAGAGAAAAGCAAATTGGGATGGGACAGGGAGCACAGGAATGCCAAAAGGGGATTGGGCATCTAAAGAAACCTAGGAGCCTAGCAGGCCCACCAGAAGGACTAGCAAGGCCATGGCCCTGAGGTGGACTTGTGTCTGGGGCCAGGAGGAAATAGTGGGAAAGCAGGTGAGGGGCTGGTTGTGATGGGCCCATGGCTTTCTTGAAAATTAGACTAAGGACTCAGTCTCCTCAATTCAGTGATAGACAGTTTGAGCTGAGGCGTGAGGTGATCCATCTTATATTTTCAAAGCACGATGCTGCATAATCTGGTTTTAGAAGCTCGCATCTTATCCGTTGGGGAAATGTTTGCCTAGAGCCCTTCATAGTGGTTTCGTGTGTCTAATCGTCCTCTTCAGCAGATCAGCTCCGGTTTTGATCAACCAGAGACATTTGCAAGGATCTTTGGAGATGCTCCAGGAAAAGCATCTTTCTCAGCTGGACAGCCTTGCTGTTAGGTGTCGTGGAGTCAACTTGCCTCATAGAATGAACCCTGCCCCATCCTGGGACAGCCCCCTGGCCCTGCTGTGCTTCAGCCCATGCGCTACTCTGGTAGTTACCTGACTGGTCTTCATGTTTGCTAATCCACCAAGCATCAACTTAGTACACAGCAGTCAGTGGGGGCAGCTCCAGTGTGTATCTCATCAAGTTAGCCCTGCTTCTGTGGCTTTCCGCTATCCTTGGTATGAAGGACAAACCCTTACAAGTGTCACAAGGCACTTAGCTGGCCTGCCTCCTGCCCAAGTCTCCAACTGGGCATTACAGCCCTCTGGCTGCACTGATATGATCACATGTCTTGCCAGTGCTGGATCCTAATTGGGTACCTATTTTGGTGAAGTTACTTCCCCCGTATTATATTAATTTGGTGGTGGTGGTGGTAAATTAGAGTGCAGCTCAAGTGTCCCTTCCCGGGACGTGATCAGATCTGCTTGGGACAAGTTCTCATCACACCGTGTGCATTCTCTTCACAACACATCTGTGATCATGAGTTGATTTAATTGTGTCTCATTTGATTAACATTTGTTTCCTCAACTATCAGCTCTGAAAACAGGAATACCCTGTTTGCTCATATTTGTATCCTTTGTACTGTACTACGCCTGTACCTGGCCATTAATCAATACTCAATAAATGTGGTGGTGGTGGTGGTGGTTGTTAGGTGCCTTTGAGTTGAGTACGACTCATCGTTATCCCATGAGCAAAAGATCTGAATCTAGTCATGTCCTGCACCATCTTCACACTTCCTGACACACAAGAGCCCATTGCAGCAGTCGCCCTGTTAGTCTACATAGTTGAAGGTCTTCATCTCATTGCTGACCTGCCACCCTTCTGAATATCATGTTCCTCTCCAAGGAATAGCACCTCCTAGCAACATGTCCAAAGTAGGCGAGGCGAAGCCTCATCATTCTTGCCTCCAGAGGGCAGTCCAGTTGCACCCTCTCCAAGACATATCTGTTCATTCTGTTGGCCATCCATGGGATGTTCAGTGCTCTTCTCCAACACCACAGCCCAAAGACGTCAGTTCTCCTTCTGTCATCTTTATTCATTGTCCAGGTCTTGGATGTATAGCCAGCAATCAGAAAGACCATGCCTGAATCTGACACACCTTAGTCCTCTAACTGACATCACTACTTCTCAATAATTTGGAAAGATCCCTAACTGCAGATTTTCCCATTGCACTGTGTCTCCTTATTTCCTGATTGCTTGCACCAAGTACAGTGGATCCAAGCAAGATGAAGCTGTTGACAGTTTCAGTCTCCTCTCTGTCCATCTTGACACTGCCTATTGGTCCAGTGGTAAGAATCTTTGTTTTCTAGATATTGAGATGCAATCCATACTGAAGTCTGCATTCTTCTGCAACAAGAGCTTCAAATCCTCCTCCCTTTCAGCAAGTAAGGTGTGTCATCCATAAAACGCAGGTTATTGATTAGTCTCCCTCCAATCCTGATGCCTCATTCCTCTTCATAGAATCCAGCTTCTTGAATAATTTGCTCAGTATATAGATTGTGCAGGAACCAAGATGTGATCTTGAGTCAATTCCGTCAGAATTTGATGATTATCTTACGAATAGGTTTGAGGCCTTGAACACCATTGATAGAAGACCAGATGAGTTGTAGGATGATATCAAGGATATTATCCATGAAGAAAGCAAAAGGTCATTACAAAAACAGAATAGAAAGGAAAAACCGAAATGAATGTCAGAAGAGACTCTAAAGATTGCATTGGAGCGTTGAGAAGCCAAATCTAAAGGAAAACATGTTGAAGTAAAAGCTGAATAGACGGTTTCAAAAGGCAGTTCAGGAGGACAGAGCAGAGTATTGTAATGGAATGTGCAGAGAACTGGAATTGGAGAATAAAAAGTGAAGAACTCACTCTGCATTTCTCAAGTTGAAAGAACTTAAAAACAAATTTAAGCCTCATGTCACAGTGTTGAAAGATGTGATGCTATGAGTAATATATTTATTGAATGACCCAGAAAGCATCAAAAGAAGATGGAAGGAATACACAGAGTCACTGTACCAAAAGAATTGATTGACACTGAAAAATTCCAGGAAGTACCATATGAACAGGAGCCAGTGGTAATGAAAGGGGAAGTAGAAGCTGCATTGAAGGCATCGGCAAAAGATGAGGCCCCAGGAATCTGTGGGATACCAGTTGACTTGTTTCAATTAACAGATGCAGCCTTGGATGCAGCCTTGGACTGGTCTATGCCAAGAAATTTGGAGGATGGCTGTCTGGGAAACAGATAGGAAAAGGTCCACATTTGTTCTCATTCCCAAAAAGGGTGATCCAATTGAATGTGGAATTTATTGAACAATATCATTGATATCACACGCCAGCAAAATACTGCTGAAGAACATTAAAAAATGGCTGGGACAGTACATAGAGAGGGAACTGCCAGAAGTTCAAGGGGGATTTAGAAGAAGCCATTGGCACCAGGGATATCATTGCCGATGTCTGATGGATTCTGGCTGAAAATAAGGAACATCAGAAGAATGTGTATTTGTGCTTTATTGACTATGCAGAGGCGTTTTGACTGGGTGGATAATGACAAGTTGTGGCTGACATTGAGAAGGATGGGAATCTCAGAGGAGGCTTTTGTGCAGATTCATTAGGGGAGCACTGCATGGTTTGGAATTGGGAAGGGAGTGCATCAGGAATGGATTATTCTATCTCCATACGTGTTCAATCTATATACTCAATAAATAGGAAAAAGAATAACGACTGCCCCACCAGAAGTCAGAGGGCACCCCAGGTGGGTTGAGGAAGCATAAGAAACTATCTACTTCATCTTCACAGGTGATAGCCGGCTAATCCAGAGTCTATTCCTTCTCTTGTTCAGCTCTTGAAAAATCCTTCCTTTGCCCTCACTCCCTGAGCATGTGTAGGAAGGTCGGTAACCCTGCAGGTGTGTTCAGGATAGTGGTGGTTCAGCTGTAGAATTCTTGCCTTCCCCACGCCATTGCCCAGCCAGCACATACTGTGAGCAGCCACCACCAGTGTCACTGGGCACTTCTGTGGTGCTGAATGGTTTTCACTGGAGCTTTTGAATTAAGAAGAACTAGGAAGAAAGACCTGGTGACCTTCTGAGAATCCGTCCATGAATCCCAACAGATCACAGGGGTCCAAGCTGATCTTGTGCATGGAACAGGAATGGACAGTGTTTTCTTGCTTTGTAGATGGGCACGCTGGAGGCAGAGTCATGGGATAACAGCTTAGCACAGCATTAGGAGGTGTGTTTAACAGGGAGGAACCTGTGAATTGGTGTTGTCACAAAAAGACATGTTGCCGCTGTAGTGTGATGACTTCTCATGTGGACTAAATGGCATTGCCTCCTGAGGAGTTGGGATTAGTTCTTTGTATCATTTGAGAATCTTAAAATACTGACTCAACAGACTCTATCTAGAGTTAATTGGGACAAGAGAATGCATCTCATTCTTCATGAGTTCTAATTTCATCTCTACACAATTTCCACTGTTAAGTGACAGCATGAGAAATTTGCTTATATGTATTTTTTTTCCTGTGACAATTTGTAAGAGAAAATTAACTGGTTAGTCAACTTTGTGAAGTGCTGAACATCACTAATTATCAATGCTGTGAAAATTCACAGAATGTCAACAACAAAGAGGAGGCTCCACTCTGGTTATGAGTCACCTGAGAGGAGCTGCAACTGTATTTAAACAGCTCCAGGTGGTTCTCCTGTAGAAGTTGAGAAGCAGAACAGCGGCCTGTTTGTAAATGACCATGTAGAGATGAGCATCTCAGAGTTTAATGTGCGTGTAAATCAGCTGGCTGGGGGCTTCTTCAAAAGCAGATTCTGATTGAGCGGGTCTGAGGTCAAACCTGAGGTTCCCCTTCCTTGTATGCTACTCGACACCTTGAAGAGCAGGATCTTCTGGAACAAATGGTTTGCTGTCCCGACAGCCCACCTGGATTGTTTTTCAGAGCTGCCACTGCCACTTGCCCTGACCTCACAGCTTCTGGTGTGATGGTTCTGGATTGGAGTCCCCTTAAACAGGGGCTTTTAATGAGCAAGCTGAGTTTGAAGGGAGCTGTGGTGTTGTGGACCTTAGGGTTCTGCTTATGTTAGGGGGCTGTCGGTGCTCTGCTCGTTCTGTGCCATCCTCACACCCATCACTGCAGTCACCGTGTCAGTCAGCCTTTTTGAGGATCTTTCGATATGAGAGTCAACCTTTAAATTTTGCCATTTTAAAAATGTTTTAAAACAATTTACCATTCACCTTTTTAATCAATTTTATCTTTGCTCAAGAGTCATTGAGATTATCTTAAAATTGATTGATATGTGTCTTTCTTTATTAACCGTAATGGATTCCCTTCACTTTTTCTTGGAATTTATTTGAAGAAACCAGACTGTTTGTCAGATCATTTCCCGCAGGCTGGCTTTTCATGGTCTCAACTGGTCAGAGCTCTGACAGCATAGTCCACAGGGGGCTGGCTGCGCTTGATAGTTTGAAACCACCAGTGGCCCCAGTGCAGAAATATGGTCAGTCTCTTCCTTTGTGATTTAGAGCCTGGAAATCCAATAGAGTCAGTTCTAAGTCAGTTCTGACTCAACAGCAGTGAGGGTTGTTGTGTTTTTTTTAAAATTTTATTTATTTATTTATTTTATTATTTTTTATGTGTACCATCAAATCAGATCTGACTGGAGCAATGAGGTTTTTGAGATTTGAATGGCTTGATCCGATTCTGATCTCTATAGTTCTGACAATTCCTCTTTTCCATTACCTGTTTTTAACATCTACATCATGCATACAAACACCATCTGAGTATTTTTTATTACAGTTATAACACCATGTGCAGCTTCTTATTTCTCACAAGATTATATTTGTAACTCTGAGTAAAAATTGTTGATTGTTCCCCTCTAGTGGAACTTAGGTTTTTCTTTTTAGTTAATATCTACTGACTAGAGATGCTATTATTGGATAGGTTGAATTCAATTGCCAACTCGTTGCAATCCCATGTGATAGAGTGGAACAGCCACAGGGGCTTTTCTTGGCAGTAATTATTCAGAAGCAGTGTGCCAGATTCCCACAGAGCAGCTGAGGAGGTTCGAACTGCTGACCTTCCAGTTGGCAGCTGAGTGTTTAACTGTTGCACCACCAGAGCTCCTTGACTAAAGATAGTGCCCCATATATCTCTGATATCTGCAACTCTTAAGAATCTAACTTTTCCATCTCCTACTGTTTAACAGATTTGTCACGAAGTTACATGGTTTTTTACTCAACTAGAAACTACTTGCGTTCAGGTCCTGGCCCCAGTGTATACTCTCTAGTGGTCAAGAGAAAACGGAATTCATTTCCATGTAGTTGGAGCTCACTCATACCTTCCCCTCCACTGGGTTTTCAGAGGCTGCAGGTGATACTTACAGGAAGAGATTGTTCATCTTTCTCCTGCAGAATCACTGGTGAATTCAAACCACCAGAGAGGGTACAGACTTTGGGTTAAGCTGCGGAATACCTCTGCACTGCACCCCCAGCAGGAATGCAGCACTGTGCCTCAGTTTCTTTATCTAGAAAATGAAAAATAATAGTAGTGTACATCTCAGGTTGTTTCAGGGATTAAATAAGACATGTCCGGTAACCAAAGCATGATCTAGCACAGTTAGCACTTCCATGTTTGTTATTGCTGTTGGACCAGCTGATAAATTGTGTTTTCATAATTGTTGGTAGGTGCCATGAAGTTGACAGCAACACATGGTGACCCTTTGTACAACTGCACCAACCATTTACCAGTTTTGCACCATCCTCACCGCCGTTGCTGTCTGAGCCCGTTGTTACAGGGCTGTGTCAGTCCATCTCATTGAGGGTTGTCTTCTTCACTGACCCTCCACTCTACTGTGCCAAGCCTGTTGTCCTTCCCTAGGGCTTTCTCTAGTCCAAAGCACATGAGGCGAAGCTACCTTCTTTGCTTCCATGGAGCATTGTGACTAAACTTCCTCCGAGACATTTGTTAGTTCTGGTATATTCGGTATTCTACACCACCACAGTAAGTCAGAAGGAAGCTCTGAGCGCTTATTGGTAAGGAGCTCAGCTTAATGGTAAGAACCTCAAGGGCACCAGTTCTTTTGTCTTCCTTCCTCATTGGCAGCCTTCGCATGCATGTGAGACAACTGAAAGTCCTGTAATACTTCAGCAACGTCTTTTGCAGCACATTTGCCCTGTAAAATAGATTTCTTTTTTTAAAAAAATAAATTTTAATTGTGGACTCTTGTGATAACTATAAGACCTTATCATACATCACTTTTAAATTATTCACTCCCTCATCTGTTTCAGTGCAGTATACATAATTTATCCAGTTTTTCTCAGTCTTACCCCAACCCTGATATCAGT
>NW_006399941.1:2500109-2501514 GCF_000299155.1 Elephantulus edwardii | reverse complement strand
TATTAAAAGATAAATAAATAAATAAATAAATTTTAATTACGATTTTAACAAAAGGTTACAGAAACGTTAGATTTTCATTCATTCATTGTTGCACATTTTACCCCCTTTTCCTCTTTTCCCCTTCCCCCAGTTCACTTTTTAAAAATATTCGTTTGTTGTTGCACAATTGAATTTCTTTTTTTTACAATTGAATTTCTTGACTGCTGTTTCGTTTCTGTGAACACTGATTGTGGTCCATGTCAAACCTCTGGCAACTCGTGTGTTCATTTATCATGATGTTGCTTACTGGTCCAGTTGTGAGGATTTATATCTTCTACATGTTGTGATGTAATCCATGCTGAAAGCTGTAGTCTTTGATCTTCATCCGAAGATGCTTTAAGTTGTCTTTGCTTTTGGGGAAAGGGTGTGTCTTCGGCATGTCACAAGTTATTAATGAGCCTTCTCCCAGTCCTGATGCCACATTCGTCACTGTTGCTATGTGATGAGAAAACTACTCCCTTTTGTGATAGGTGAGGAAACACCAGAAAAGATGGGATAACTTTCTTAGCACTCTACAGAATTAGGGAGCTAGGACTTGAATTCCGTTTTCTGACTGCTTTGGCCATAGTGTTTTACACCAAATTTACCTAACAGCTTGTCTGATCTGATGTGTCTTAGCAAGCACGGTACGTCTCACACGGCTTGGCTTCTTTGTGCTCATGGTAGCGAGCTCTTGCATTTAGAGAATTACCTCTAGTACTGAAACTCTGATGTCATTGCTTTCCAGGTTGCCAGCGTACTTTGTTGTTCCCATCTCTCTTCCAGAAGAGGAGATCGAACACTTCCAGGGCCACGGCATACCAGTAAGTGCACATGCGACCCCTTCAGAGCATGGATTGCTCATTGACCCATCATGGCAAAATTACCTTCCGTAAGGCCTTTTGGCTTTTGCTAAAGAGCTAGAATGCAAGCCAGGAGTGATCCGCAAATATCCTTGGGACTCTCCAGAGATGATGCAGAAGCCTCTAAGATAAGAGGCTCCCCGGGCCCGGAGCTCTCCAGTCTCCACAAATGCACTTGCATTTTCAGCCAAGACATCTTTAAAAAGCTTTCAGAGGATTGCTGGCCTGTCTGCTGTTGAAAGCCTGATTTAACACCTCAGCCACCCTGAAGCTGTGCCAGCTGCTCTCAGTCACGGTAGTCGGACTCAAGATTCCTTTGCGCCACAGCTATTATTTTTGGTTGGGGCGTGGTCTTCATCCCAAAGACCATGTAGAGCACGTCCTTAGTTTTCACAGAAAAGAATGGGATTTGCTCCATATTTAATGTGTCACTGATCAGAAGAAGATGATTCTGGCAGTCAGCATCACTAACTGGTGCTTGGGAGTTCTGTGTCTGCAGGGCATTTAGTAAGGAGTGCGCGTGA
>NW_006399941.1:2490063-2499154 GCF_000299155.1 Elephantulus edwardii | reverse complement strand
ACTGAATCAGTCCACCTCATAGAGGGCCTTCCCCTCCTGTGCTGTCCCTCCACCCTCCCAAGCATGATGTCCCTCTCCAAGGAACTCTCCCTCCTTACAACATGTTCAAAGTATGTTAGAGGAAGCCTCAGAATCCTTGCTTCTAAGGAGTTGCCCAGTTTAACCCTTTCCAGGATGAATCTGTTTTCTTGGTAGTCCATGGTACCCTCAATACTCTTCTCCAGCACCACAGCTCAAAGGCCTCAATTCTCTTTCTATCCTCCTTAGTCACTGTCCAGCTCTCTGATGTATAACAAGTGCATGGCCTGTATAAGATGCACCTTAGCCTCCAGAGAGACACCATTGCTCTTCAGTACTTTGGAGAGGTCCCTAACAGCAGACTTTCCCAGGGCAATACATCTTCTAATTTCCTGGCTGCTGGTGCCAAGGGTGTTGATTGTGGAGCCAAGCGGATTAAAGCTGTGAACAGTCTCAGTCTCTTCGCCATCCATCCTGATGCTGCCAATTGGTCCAGTGGTGAGAGTCTTTGTCTTCTTGACATTGAGCCTTAATCCATATTGGAGGTTGCATTCCTTGACCCTCTGCAGCAAGTGCTTCAGGTCCTCCTCCGTTTCAGCAAGCAGGGTTTGACGGTACACACACACACACGCAAATTTAAATATTGTTTAAACTTTTGTCATTTGAGTGGAAGTTTGCAGAGCTTCCATTAACCCTTTCATACATACTTTGTTCTGTGGTACTAAGTGCAGTCCTCACATTTGTAACAGCACTCTCCCCACTTCCTCTCTGTGATTCGGATTTCCATTTTTCTCTTCCTGCCATCCTTCCGAGCTTTGTCTCTGGACAAATGCTGCCCTATTGGTCATGCTCCATATAGGCCTTTTGCTTCTTGAAACCTCAGTTAGTGGCAGGCCAGTGCTGACGGGAGCTCCGGTGGTGTGGCACCGCTACCCAAAGTGTCCTCTTGTTTGCCAATTTCAGTCTGCTAGTGACTTGTCAGGAAAATTACGGACAGTTTCTTCTTGCATGATTTATATCTGCTGAAAGTCCACTAGAGGGTCAACAACAGGTCAGCTTCGACTGGACAGCAAGGAGAGTTTTGAGTTTGCAGGTAATTGTGGGTAGTTTTACCCTTTGAATGAAAAGAAAAACTAATAAATGTCAGACTCATAAAGACTTGTTAGGAAATAAGAAACGTGTTGGCAAACTTTTCATTCTCTGTCATGTTAAAACCCATCAAACTGTCTTGTTTTGAAGTGATCTTAACATGTTCATGATTTGCTCATTTCATTTGGAAAACACTGGTTCACTTGGTTATATAGATCTTCCAGTTACTGACTCTTTGCATTACATAAAAACTTCTCAAATCCCATTTATTAATATTACTCCTACTTCATCAATAATGATGAGTTTTTTATGCCCTATCAATTGGGAACTGACTTATGGCTGGCCCTCTCATGTGTTTTCAGAGACTGTAAATCACTCAGGAGGTGACTGCCCATCTTGTGCTGAACAGCTGGTAGGTTTGAACCACCTACCTCTGGATTGGCTGCACACAGTTCATCTTTAAATGTTGGGATGCTGTTCAGCTGAAGTGGTGGATAGGAATCTTTCAAAATTCTAGTATTTACTTAAAAATTCCGTTTTTATTATTGGCAATAGTCTGGTAGTTGTCTTAAGTGACAGGCTAAGAACATATTTCAAATAAAATAGCTGCCAAATATCAAGGGCTACATACTCGTTTGCCTGTCAGTCATTCTTTAAATTCCAAGGGGAAAGCCCAGCTGGTTCCGTTCTGAACTCTCATCAGTTATGTAAGTGCTTTTCCTTGAGACAAACACTGAGCTTTAACATTGTTTCCCAGTTCATCACACAAAATGTTAAAAAGCCGTGGAAAAGTCAAGATTCAAGAAATGAGTGATGGTCTCACCTTTATGCAGAATGTTCTCAAGTGAAGCACACTTTCCCCCCCAACTGCTAGTGAATATGATGAGTATCAGCACAGGAAGGGCGTTTGGTTTTGTGCCTTGTTGCTAGTAGTTTCACCCACTTCCTACTGTGCCACTTCAAATGTCAGCAGAATACAAGTGGCCAATTTATCGTGATGTTATGTGTTGTCCAGTCGACTGCTGCTAACCGCAGCCTTATGAACAACAAATCTGAGCTCTGCCCTGTACTGCAGCACCTCACCATCTCCCACACGCTTGAACCCGTTGCTACTCTGTGTCAGTCCATCTTGTTAAGGGTCTTTCTCTCTCATGCAGACCCTCTGCCTTTCCAAGCATGCTGTCCTCCTTTAGGGATTGATTCCTTAAAACATGTCCAAAGTATCTGAGATGGAGTTTCATCATCCTAGCCACCAAAGAGCTCCTTGGTTTCACTTGCTCAAGGATAGACTTGTTTGTTCTCATCGTTGTTGCTGTTGTTATGTGCCACTGAGTCACTTGCAAGTCAAAGCAACCCTTTATACAATAGCTCTGAATTCTGCTGTATCCTGAGCCAGTCTCACTGTTTCTGAGACATTACTGCAGTTACAGTATTAATCCATCTCATCTGGGGTCTTCCTCTCCTGCGCTGACCCTCTGCCTTTTCAAGCATGATGTCCTTCTCCAAGGAGTCTCTCCTGGCCATGTGCCCAAAGTATAAGATACAGAGCTACAGGAAACTTGCTTCCAAGGAGCATACTAGTTTCACCTTCACTAAGACAGATTTGTTTGTTCTTTTGGCAGTCCATAGTATACTCAATACTCTTTTCCAGCACCACAATTCAAAGGCATTGATGATTCTTCTATTATCCTTAGGCATTTGCCCAGCTCTCTGATGAATAGCAAGTAACTGCAAAAACCACGCCTGGATCAGGTGCACCTTAGTCTTTAGACTGACATTGTTACTTCTCAGTATTTGGGAGAGGTCATTGATAGCAGACTTTCCCAATGCAATTCATCTTAAGAGTTCCTGGCTACTGCTACCAAGAGTGTTGATTGTGAAACCAAGCATGCTGAAGCTTTTAACAGTCTCTTTGACAGTCATGACACAACCAGTTGGCCCAATGATAACAATCTTTGTTTTTTTGATGTTAAGCCTATAGTTCATGGGATAGTCAGTACTCTTCTCCAGCATCACAACTCAGAAGCATCAGTTATTCTTCTTTCATCCTTAGTCATTGTCTAGCTTTCAAATGCATAGCAAGTAATCAAAAAAAGACCCTGGCTTGTATCAGGCACACCTTAGTCTTTAAACGGATGTTATTGTTCTTTTCTACTCTGGAGAAGTTCCTAATAACAGATATTCCCCATGGGACTCGTTTTTCGATTTCTTGATAAGGGTATTGATTGTGGATCCAAGCAAGATGAAATCATTGACCACTTCAGTCTCTTCTCCATCTATCATAATGGGTTTTTTATCGACTCAGTGGTAAGGCCTTTTGTTTTCTTAATATTGAGTTGTAATCCGTATCAAAGACTGTAGTTCTTAATCTTTGACAGCCAAGTGCATTAAATCCTCAGTTTTGGTGAGCTTAGTGGCATCATATACATAGTGTAGATTCTTGATGTTATCATGAAATCATTTTACCTCACAGACCACAGGAAAGGGTCTTGGGAGCCCCTCACTAGGAGAATCACTGTTGTAGAGGAGTGAAAGCAAAGGTCTCCATACTTTAGCCCTTTGTAGATGAGTCCGGGGAAGGAGATTATGCTCTGCTCTGTGGAAAAGCCGCCTTCCCATCCCTACAGTGTGTGTAGCATAGCTACACCACCATATGCTAGCCTGGCCTTGCAGCCAATCAGTGGAACACGTTCAGATAAGACCAGAACAAGGGCAAACAGCATAACTGTGATTAAAAAGCCGTAGAAAAGTGTTTTCACTTCATGGAATCTGCCTTCATTACATGTTCTGAAGGTCTTCAGTGCTGTTTGTGTGAGTGAAAAGCAGAAGTTCGTTACATAAGCTAGGATTACACCATTTCCTAGAGAGCAGAATTGTCATTCAGTCTTTTTAAAAATGTGTTTAAGATTTTTGTTCATCTGAGAAACCAGGTTCACCAAAAGTTATCTTAAGCAAATTTAACGAATGAAGTTGGTGAAATGATATACCTAGTTCTGGTGGTGTGGTCAGCAGAGCTGTGCTGCTGATTCAATCAAGGGTGGCACACCTCTGGTGGTTCGAATCTACCAACCACTCCCTGGAAGAATAATGGACATTCTCCTCTCATGTGATTTACAGGTTTGGAAACCCCACTAGAGGGTCAGCTAGGAGTTGGCTCAGACTCAGAGGCCACAGCTGAACCTGGGAAACCTAGTCATTGATTGAAAATACTGCTTTAAAATGATCAGCCTCTCTGCCTTGTGCTGCTGTGAGCTCTGGCTTCTGGTTTTGTTTTCTCTGAGACACTTTCTCAAAGTTGGCACTGTTGACATTTGGTCCAGATCAAGCTTTCCTGTGAGAGGCTGTCCCCTGTACTGTAGAGTATTTCATAATGATACTGGCTAGTAGTTCTTTTCCAGTTGAAAAAATTTAAAACTTTCCCAGACCTGGACAGTTGCCCCCTGAGACCTAGGGGGAGCCAGACTCACCTCAGGCTGAGAGTTCTGAGTTTCTGGTGATATAGATTAGATGTCTCTTGTTCAGCCTGTCTCATTAGGCAGATAGGCAATAGTCATTTAGACATTTTGGACCAATAGGTGACATCGTGATAGATGGAGAAAAGATGGACACTGTCAACAACTTCCTTACTTGGATCCACAATCAGTATACTTGGTACCAGCAGTTAAGAGATCAGGAGACATACTGCCCTGGGAAAGTCTGCAGTCAGAGATCTCTTCCAGTTACCAAGGAGCAGTGATGTCATTTTGAGGACTAAGGTGTACCTGATTCAGACCATGGTCTTTTCAGTTGCTTGTTGAGCTTCCGAGACCTGGACAGTGAATAAGGATGACCAAAAAGAAAAAAAAAAAGGTGCTTTTGAGTTGTAGTGTTGCAGGAGATTGCTGTATACCCCATGGACTGCCAAAAGAACAAATAGATATGTCTTGGATAACATGCAGCCAGGGTGCTCCTTGGAGGCAAAGATGGTGAAGCTTCATCTCACATACTTTGAGCATATTGTTCCTTGGAAAAGTATATCATGCTTGGAAAGGTGGAAGGTAGGTAAAAGAAGGGCAGACCGTCAGTCAATGAGATGGATTGACACAGTGACTAAGGCAGTGGATTCAAGTGTGTCAAACGTGAGGTTAGCACAGGATAGGACAGGGTTCAGATCTGTTGTTCATAGAGTCACTGGGAGTCATACACGACTCAACCACCCCTAACACAACAACGTTAGACATTTAAGTACCATGTTGTGCTGCTAGCTTAAGGCTGTGTATTTCCAACTTTTCAAATCCACTGACAGCTCCTCAGGACAAAGATAGGAAAAGTCTCCTTCAGTTAAGATTTACAGCCTTAGAAACCCAGTGGATGGTCCCTGTGAGTCAGAATTCATGCAATAGCTGTGAGGGTTGAGTTTGACCGCCAAGTTCCATAGATATTAATGAACTTGTCTTCAGCTGGATCCTTCCCTGGTGCTGCTTTCTATCTCATTCATGTTGAACCTGTTAGAATTTACATTTTATTCTTTATACCTTTATTTTTTTTCTTAAAATAGATTAAAAAACCCAACCTATTGTTAATGAAATCAGATATTACAAGATTTACAAAAATATAAAACAATGCCACTTTTCTCATAAACATTTCTTGGAAAATATATTCATTTTGTTAACATAGACCTGACTTACTAGGATTTTTGAATGAATATTTTTAAAGTTTCAAGTTTTGATGTCTAACATGGTAAATACTGGTGTCAATATAAGCCACATAAATACAATCTGGTTTTGGCCCTTACAGGTTTTTCAGAGTGTGACCCTTTGCTGTCAGGCTGATTCCCACTCATAATGACCCTGTGAGTGAGACAAAGTAGAACTTCTCATAAAATTTCCAGTGTTGTGAATATTTACGTATTAAGCTGGACAAAATTGCTGTCAAAGACTTCTTTAAAATGTTAACGATCTGACTTAGGGCACACCTGACCCCAGCTATGGTATTTTCATTTGCTTCCTGTGTATCTGAGAGTTGAACAGTAAGAAAGACGAGAGTAGAATTGATGCCTTTGAATTGTGGTATTGGCAAAGAGTATTGACTGTACCGTGGCCTGACAGAAAAAAGAAATGAACTTGTCATGGAAGTAGTACAGCCTTGCTCTTTATAGACAAAGATCGTCAACTATCACACATGCTTTGGGTAGTTATCAGGAGGGGGCAGTGCTTGGACAGAGGCATCGTGTTTGAGAGAAGGAGAGGGTGAGCAAAGGAGGAGAAGACACACCTTTAAAGAGGGATGGCACGGTGGCCACAACAATGGGCTTCAAAAACAGTGAAGATGGTCCAGGATTGGGTAGTCCTATTGTTAATAGGGTCCCTGTCCATCTGCAGAGTCTACTCGCTGGCACGTAACAACAACAACTTACCTTTACAGAAGCAGACGGCTTGTTGTGTACCATAGAGTCTGAACTGACGCATAGCTGACCTTGCAGCTTTTCAGAGGCAGGAAATAACACGGGAATCAATTTCCCATCTTTTTCCCACAGAGCAACTGGTGGTGGATTCGAACTGTGTACCTTGCATTGTCAGCACAGTCCTTTACCACTAAGCCATGAGAGCAGCAGGACTGGCTAGTGGGTTCAAACCACTGACACTCTGGTTAGCCCAAGGGTATACAATTTATTCTAGGATCTAGTATATAATAAACCATCAAGTCATAATGATAGGTAGGAGGAGGACTCCATGGCCCTTTACCTGAGAAAAATTATCCATGTTGTAGTAGGTGAAGAAAGCATACACCTTTTGCTAAATTCCCAAGTCTCTGTGTGACCAGAAATTATACTTACTGTCTACTTAATGTTTTTGCTTTTCAGACTAAATCAGACTTTTCCATCATAAGCAAGTAGTCCCTGGCTCAATCAAATCAAGCACCTTCAGTCATTTCTTACTGAAGTTATGAATTTCCCTGAATGAATTTTACTGCAGTACTTCCTGTCCCCTAGTGGGTTGTGTATATTATGTCTGGTAAAGCTCTCTTCATCCCTCTCTGCAGATATGGTGTTGGTCCCACCACAATGGATGTGCCCTTTTGAAAATGTCAGCACTGCCCAAAGAACAGGATGATGGCATCTTACAAATCCAGAAGAGTTTCTTGGATGGGTCGGTACTCGTTGTCTGCTTTGCTTTTGTTTGGTTCCATTTTACTGATTGTTCAAGAAGTAGACAACCATTCTTTATAGTCTCTGCATTTCTGTTCCCTGACTGATAGTACTGCTAGGAAAACAGAAGTCACAGGACTCGTTTCTAATTACTTTTAAGAAAACCACCATAGTCTAATCATTAAGAGTGCCTGTCCACTCTGTTCTTGTAAGAGATGCACGGTGAAGTGTTTAGGGGTGAAAGGACATGATGTCAGTAGTAGTAACGGTTTTGAAATCTACAGCGTGGTGCTTGTCATTGTACTGTTCTGCTTTACTGAATATATTTCAATTTTTTTCTTTCTTTTTTTTAAAAATTAATTTTAATGAAAGTTTACAGAGACTTAGGGTTTCCATTCATTAATTGTTGCACTTTTCTCCCTGCCCACCCCTCCCCCCCAATTCATTCTTCTTCTTGAAAAGTAAAAGGAAGAACTCTTTCATTGTTATGCAGTCCCTCCCCCCAAGTCCACTGCACTGTGCAGCCTTTTCTGGCTCCTGTCATGACAATAATACCCAATCATATATCCCTTTTAAACAGTTCTCTCCTTCATTTGTTTCAATGCAGTATACATCATTCATCCCCTCCTTCCCTGTCTTAAAAAAAGGTAAATTAATTAAAAGTGAGTCCAGAAGTAGACTTTGGTGTTTTAGTGCCTTGGTTCAAATTGTGACTCTATCCATGTATAAGCTTCATTATCTTGGGCAGCTGGTTCCACACTGTGACCCTCCAGCCTCGTTTGTTGTCTAGCAGTTCTGGTCTCACCACCACAAGACAAAAAAGTGGGAAGAGACCAGCAGAACCCTCTGCACCAATCATGTCACACAGTGAGAGCTCGGAGAGTTGAACTGTGTTTACTTCATGCTTGTTTGCTAATCTGTTGTTCTCTTTTGATGTCCAGAATTTACAAGACCATCCACAGGCCACCCTATGAAATTGTTAAAACTGAAGACCTGTCAGGCGGCTTCCTGTCTCTGCAGGAAATCCAGACTGCATACTCTAAATTCAAGCAGCTGTTTCTGATAGGTGAGAGAATGCTGAGCCAAACTTCCCCTCAAATGGGAGGTGTGCCACGAGGATCAGGTGAAAGTTGGCGCCTTTTCCCTGGGGTCCTCCTGGTGGCACCTGGGTGCCCACAGTCGGCTACTGTGGAGTGGGGGGGAGGGGGGCTGTCCTGTAGCCACAAGGCAGCTGCCATTGCCATGTCACCTCTCCACCTTTCTTCAGGCTTTCCCCCACGACCACTCCTTGAGACAGCGCACATGGGCCATCTCTGCTCTCTACCTGTCCCAGTGGTGAGCACTGCAGGTTCTCCATGAAAACATTGTTGTCCTGTGCAGTACCTGTATTTCCTGACTTCCTCATAGTACTGGTAAAACCTGAGTGATCTCGTCATTCCAGACCATTGAGTGGATTTCATTTTTCCTAAGAGAAGCTGTAGAGACCTAATTAGTACAGAGTTGTACTGCCAACCTCAAGATAGGCAGATAGAATCCCCTAGCTTCCCTAAGGGAGAAAGATAGGCTGTGTGATTTCCTGTCTCACATAGCCTGCGGAGGGCCGGCTGTAAGTCACTTCGGAGTCAAAGACAGTGAGGGGTGTTGTTGAGAAAAGGAAATAACTTAATTTTTTTTACTGACTGTATACCCTGGACTGCCAAGAAATCAAATAGATCTATCTTGGAGGGGGTGAAACCAAGTTTCTCCTTGGAAGCTAGGATTTTGAAGCTCCATCTCACCTACTTTGGGCATGTGGCCATGAGAGATCAGTCCTTGGAGAAGGACATTGTGCTCAGAAGGGTGGAGGGACAGCACAGG
>NW_006399941.1:2486635-2488848 GCF_000299155.1 Elephantulus edwardii | reverse complement strand
TGAAATTGTTAACAACCTCAATCTCTTCTCCATCCATCATAGTGCTACCAGTTGGCCCAGTGATTTGAATCTTTGTCTTCTTGATTCTGAGCTTCAATCCATATTGTAGACTACGGTCCTTGACCTTTTGCAGCAAGCACTCCAGGTCCTCCTTAGTTTCAGCAAGCAAGGTTGTGTCATCTGCATAACATAGGTTGTTGATGAGTCTTCCTCCAATCCTGATGCCACATTCCTCATCATAAAACCCAGCTTCCCAAATGATCTGTTCTGCATATAGATTGAAAAGCTGGGGAGACAGGATGCATCCTGACGCTCTTCTTTCATGATTTTGAACCATGCAGTGTTTCCCTGCTCTGTTCTGAGGACTGCTTCCTGGTCCAAGTATAGGTTTCGTATGAGCATGATCAAGTTTTGTGGGATTCCCATTTTCCTCAAGGTTGACCACAATTTGTTGTGATCCACACAGTCAAATGCCTTTGTATAGTCAATGAAATAGAAATAGACATTCCTCTGTTTCTCTTTGCTTCCTGCCAAGGTCCATCTGACATTGGCAATAATGTCTCTAGTAACACAATCTCTTCTAAACCCAGCTTGTATTTTTTATAATTCTCTGTTGCTGTACTGTTTTAGTCATTTCTGGGAAATCTTCAGCAGGATTTTGCTAGAATTTTATATTAGTGATATTGTCTGATAATTTCCACACTCTCATACATCATCTTTTTTTAGAATGGGAATAAATATGGATCTCTTCCAGTCAGTTGACCAGGTAATTATCCTTCAGATTTCTAGGCATTTGGTGAGCACATCCAAGGCAGCATCTATTTGTTGAAATATGTCAATTGGTATTCCATCAATTCCTGGTGCTTTATTTTTTACCAAGTCCTTCAGAGCAGCTTGAACTTCCTCCTTCATCACCATTGCCTCTTGATCATTTATTGTTTCTTGAAATTCTTCTGTGTCAGCCAATTTTATTTTATTTATTTATTTATTCATTGCTTCATTCATTCATTCATTGATACAGTGACTCTGTATACACCTTCCATCTTCTTATATACTTCCTGAATCATTTACTATTATTCCTTAAGCACTACAACTTGTGGCTTAAATTTGTTCTTTAGTTCTTCAGCTTAAGAAATGCCAAGCAAGTTCAGCCCTTTTGATTTTCCGACTCCAGCTCCTTGCATATTTCATTATAATATTTTGCTTTGTCTTCCTGAACTACCCTTTGAAATCTTTTATTCAGCTCCTTGATTTTTTCCCTTTACTTTGGCTTCTTAGTGCTCTAGTGCAATATTCAGAGTCTCTTCTGACATCCATCCTGGTCTTTTTCTTCTTCTTACTTTTTTGTAATAACCTTTTGCATTCTTCATGGATGATATTCTTGATACCTTCCTACAGCTCATCTAGTCTTCATTCATTAGTGTTCAAGGCCTCAAACCTGTTCCTGAATTGGTTTTTAAATTCAGAGGGAATAGATAGACTCAAGATGAAATTTTTATTCTTATGGATATGGTTTAACCGTCTTTAGCTTTAATTTGAATTTGCATATGAGTAGTTGATGGTCTATTCCACAATCAGCACTTGGACTAGTTTTCACTGCAGATATTGACCTTCTCCAATGTTTCTTTCCACATATGTAATCGATCCGATTCCTGTGTATACCATCAGGTGAAATCCATTTGTGTAGTCTGTATTTGTTCCTTATAAAAGGTATTTAAAGGTATTTGCCACAAGTAAATCGTGGAGTGTGCAGAATTCCATCATTCTATCCCCAGTCTCATTTCTCTCACCAAGACCATGTTTGCCAACTATTGATCCTTCTTCCTGGTTCCCAGCTTTCGCTTTCCAGTCACCCATTATTAATGCATCTTGGTTGCATGTTCAGTTGATTTCTGATTGCCGCAATTGGTAATAATCATCTCTTTCCTCCTCTTTGGCTCTCATTGTTGGTGCATAAATTGGAATGACAGTGGTGTTAACAGGTCTTCGTTGTATACATATGGATATTGTTCTGTCACTCACAATATTGAATTTCAGGATGGATCTAGATATAGCCTTTTTAACTATGAAAGCGACCTCATTTTTTTCTCACCTTTTCATTTCTAACATAGTATATTATATGATCCTCTGATTCAAAATGTTCCATGTCAACCCATTCTCATTTTGCTAATACCAATAATGTCAATATTTGTGTTCCATTTCTTTTTTAACAA
>NW_006399941.1:2475771-2483035 GCF_000299155.1 Elephantulus edwardii | reverse complement strand
GGCACATAACAGCAACAACAACAATTTTAGAACAATATCTGACAGGCATTTTACAGAGCAAATGAGAGATACTTTCCTTACAGAAATAACCAATACATTCATTGTCGTGTCCCTCCTCTGCCAGCAAGTATGTCTTATCCCTTCCCTCTCCTTGCTACATCAGCATTCCTCGCACTTCTGCCTACCTGGTCCATCACCTCTCTCTCCCAGCTACCCCTTATATGACGGCTTAGTCCACAGGTGACTTCTGTGATGTCTTGCACCACGCACTGCTCCAGGTCTCATGCTGTTGTCTGTCTCACATTAAGGAGGATATAAGTCCAAATCCTATGTACCAACTTCAGGGAAAGAGTTTTGCCTGAGGCAGTATACTTGTGTGTATGTGTATATGTGTGTATACATACATACCATATATATATGCATGAGTTGTTGTTTAGTCCTTTTGAGTCAAGCATGACTCATAGCGACCTAACAAACGAAAGACCTGAGCCCTGTTCTGTAACTATCGTCATTTCTCTATGTTCATAGAGTTTCCAGAGGCATGTGGTTTAGGAATTGGATGCCACTCCTGCTTCTATACATATGGAGCACTGGTGGCCTAGTGGCAAGAAGCTACATTGCAATCCAAAGGCTCATGGTTTGAACCACCAACTGCTTCACAGGAGAAGAATGGGCAGTCTCTTCCCATTCAGTTAACTGCTTTTGCAAACCCACCAGAGGGTGAGCTATGGGTTGGTTCTGACTCGATGACACATAACAACATATATGTGTGTGTATATATGTATGTGTGTATACATATATTTGTTTTACAATTTAAAAAAATTCAGTTAATCAGAAATGTGCTAACTAGAAAAGAAGCCCATCCCCACTTCCTGTCTGAGCTATATATTAGCAGCCAGGAACTTGAATCTGTATTTTCATGCTCAGTCAACCCCTGCTTCTCTGAAGTCTTGAATGAAGATCTGTCAGTTGGACCCTTTCCTTATTCAGTCCTCTCCACACGGTTTGGAATTTCCTCATTTGTCCATTCAGCCAGCGTTTGGTGAGTGTCTACGGCACACACTGACCATGTGAAGCATTGGTGATAAAGATGAGTCAGTCCAAAGGCTCAGACTGTTCAGGGGAGACAGAACAGCCCACGTCAACCTGAGGCCCATTGTGATATATGTTATAAAACAGATTCGTGAGATGTAGGGATTCGACGCAGAGTATTTTACCAACTGATCAAGTTATGATTTCTCCACCTGTTTTTAGTGACTGAGGATTTGCAGGTATTATTTGAATTTGTTAATTTTTACATTTATTCTATGTCTTTAAAATTCAGGGTTCTCACCACTAAGGTAATAAAGTATGCTCCCTTTCCCCTTCACATCAACGCCCCTGTTCAGCATGAAGAAGCCAAAGAGTCTGTGCCCAATTCCCAAATGAGAAACCCACAAGTGAAAAAGACAGTTTATTTGATCACCATTGGACTATGCTTACCATTGCCCTGTACCATCTGGTCCCCAATGGATCCTTTTCATTTCCTTCACCTGCTTCCCCTCCAACCACATTGTGCAGCCTTGCAACTGCATCCCTGCAATTTTCATCCCTGCCCATCCTCACCTTTCAGCTCCCAACCCTCACCTCTGTTTATCTCCAGCATGTTTTTCCCAATATAACAAAAAAAAGAAAGAAAAATAAATACAGGAGTAATAAAAATACAGATATGAGGATTAAAAAAAATTCAGGGTTCTCCATTTTACAAAGCTAAGTAGGAATAGTTGTGTAGGTGTTCAGGATACTTAATTGTTTCCAGATTAACTAGATTCCAGTCTCGTCTCACACTTCACAGCGTTTGTGGCATCATGATGTCTCCTCTCGCCTTTTCTGTTTCTAGGAATAGCATCCAGGATGCCCACTGTTTCATTCCAAAACAAGTCATTCCATCTGTGGAATCACAGTGTTGGTCAGGGATTTTTATCTGTATTGAATGACATCTCTTGCCACCACATCTTTCTAGAGGTCAACAGAACAAACCCATTTCATTTATGGTTCTGTGACACCCCATAAAGGGGAGACCTGGGCTGGCCCACCTCTAGGTCCGACACTTGAGCCACATCAGCACTATTGAGCCGCACAGGCTTCTTAGGAGGATGGGGCCGTAAACCTGATATTTCTCCACTTTTATTCTCTTTTCAGATAATAGCACTGAATTCTGGGACACAGATATAAAGTGGTTCTCTCTGCTGGAAAGTAGCGGCTGGCTTGACATCATCAGGTATTTCAGACCCTTCCTTTGCTTATGAATTTTCAGACTAATTCAAAGCACTAGAGCAAATGGATGAACATTTTTTGTTTCATAGTTAAATATTCTCAGATCTCTTTCTGTATTCAGGGCTCAGCTGCATTTTACAGGAGTTCTTTATTGGTTCTGTGCACACTTGATGTAAATTTATGGACAGAGTATCTGATTAGAAGTTTACTCTATCATGTTGACATTGACTCTGAACTCAAACTCATTTCCCTCCAGTCACAACCAACTCATGCCCGACCCTTCATTGGGTTTCCCAGGCTGTAAACGGCAGAAGAGGAGATTGTCCATCTTTCCCCCATGGAGTCACTAGTGGATTTGAACAACCAGAGAGCCTTTGTGTTAACAGCACAATTCCCTATAAAAAAGGGAGGGTGGCAATCCCGAGTTATACGTGAGGCAGGCAGGAAACTAAGGACCTGAGGGAGGAGAGATACTGACTTATCACTGAGTACGTGTTTCATGTTACTTCTTTTGTGTTACTACCTATGATGAATATCCAATAGTCATTTTTGGTTTTGTAGATGGGTTAGGTTCCCAGAAAACAGAAGTGGATTTCCTTTTACCACTGCCTATTTCAGATGCCGTTAGATTGAGGACTGGGTCCAGGAAGGTACCAAGTAGACAGATAATCTGATGACTAGGATGAGGCAAGAGACAGCCTCTTCTTTCACCCAACCTGGCCACCTCTCTCAGGTCTGCATTCGGCGTGGAGGAAGAGTCTTGGCCTTCCCCCCACTCAGTAAATATGTGTTCAGGGGCCTGCTGTGTCCTCTGCCTTTAATTTATAATCACAAGCTATGTAAATGCTATAAAAAGATAGAACCCTTCTCTATGCAGGATGGTCAGAGAAGACGAAACATCATTAACCAGATGAGGACTTGGTGGGGAATGGAGACGGAAGAGAGGGTGTCACCGCTGCAGGCAGAGAGCAGCGTATGTGAAGGCCCAGGCTTCCCATCTAGGACAAGCTGAAGAGACAGAGACAGCAGTTTCATAGGGAATAACCTGACTGGAGAGAGGAAGAAGAATCTCTCCGGCCACACAGATATGTATGGCAGGTCACCAGGAGTCAAACACCCTGGACAGGCAAATTCTTGTCCAGGCAGGAACAAGGGAAAGACAATGATGATTATCTCATATGCTTTGGGCATGTTGTTCAGAGGGGCCAGTCCTTGGAAAAGGACATCATACCTGGACAGGTGGAGGGTTCAGTGAAAGAGAGAGCATCATTGAGTTGGACTGACATGGTGACTGCACCAGTATGCTGGAACACAGCAGAGATTATAAGGAGGGCACAGGACCAGGCAGGGTGTCTGGCCATGGTACTTGGGGTCAGTATAGCGGGTCATACAGTAACAGCAAGTAGAACTCACCAGCTGACTCAAGTGAGTGTCTAATACAGATTTCTCCTTGAGAGATGAACCTGTGAGCATTTTATCAATTTTGAGGTTCCCTTTAGAAAATTTGAAATTTTTTAGGGACAGAAATATGCTTCCTAGGATTTGAATAGTATAATGATCATTTGTTTCTGGTCCCAAAGATGTTGTGGGGGGAAAAAAAATCAGTGAGAGAGAAAACTGAAGATCAATTTCGATTCTCCCTAAACCAAAGTCCTCTTTGTCTGTAGGACCAGCTTTAAGAACTAATACCCCCTTTTCTCCTGTCTTCCCTGTTTAGACGTTGTCTCAAAAAAGCAATTGAGGTTGCAGAATGTCTGGAGGCCCAGAACGTGAATGTCCTGCTTTTAGGTAATGCACATTTACAGCACAAAGGGTGCCTTCCCCTTGCCCTCGCCTGAGATGCCGTTTTTGTGTACACGGCTTTGTGTCACCGTGGGCATTTTGTCAGAGGCCTGAGCTCATCATCCGCAGTCTCTTCTGCTCTGACCTTGGAATCCTCTGCCTTGGGTTTTAATGTTATAGTTTAAAAAGAGATTCTTTCACTTGGAATTTGGCAGGCCTGTGCTCAGCCCAAGAAGGAAATGTTTGGTGGCTGAACCAAGGCTTACATTTTCTGATGTTTCAGATTTTGTTTTACATCCACTCAACTTGGTTCGTGTTAGAATCTTTTGATCAGCAGTGACATAGCTTCACTGTTACTTCTGGTTTTCTATTTGACAACTTTGTACAGTTGCTGTGTAAGTGTAGCAGCTCAGGATTCCCTTCTGTTTAGTGGGTATGACTTGCTGGACATGTGGACAGTGATAGGAAAGATACAGAATGTTGGAAAGCAACTGTAAACCTTCATACTTTAAAAATAGGTCATGAAGTCCGTTAAATAGCGGCTAATTGTTTACAATGTTTGACATTTCAGATAGCTCCACATTGCAAAACAAATGGACAATCTCATGCTTTAATTTGTACCCATGAGCTTTTCTAATTTCTCTAATACTCTCCATTAACAGTTGGGATTTAGGTTCCAATGGCAGATCAGAAAGCGTATCTCCCTCTGCCATCCAATGCTGGCTCACTGTCGAGATTCTAGCACATTTATTGAGCATTGTACTTGGCCCCTGGGCCTCCGTCCAGAAGTTTACAACATAGTGGTGGAGTTGGCTGAGTGTGTTGTTGAAGAGGCCTCACCGACACTGAGAGAAGAGAGTGCTCGTTTGGTCATGAGTAACTGGCAGGGGAGCCTCAGTTGGCCTAGTGGCAAGAAGCTGCCCTGCAAATCCCGAAGGCACACAGTTCGAGGCCTCCACCAGCTGCTCCTCGGGAAAAGGATGGGCAGTCTCCTCTTATGCAATTAACTGCCTCTGAGAACCCATCGGAGGGTCAGCCATGGGTCAGCTGTGACTCAATGGTACACAGCAGCAGCTGGCAAGGAGGGCGATAGAGAATGAGGTCTAAAGAAGGAGTGCCCAGGGCCAGGCTGTGTGGGAAAGGAAACTTGAGTTTCCTTTTTGGTTTTGAGATGTGCTGTGTAGGGTTCAACTAGAGCTGATGTAACCAGGACATCCCTGCTCAGTGGACTACTGGGTTGTCTGACCCAGGGCCCTCTTTTCTAGCTCCCCTTAATATTACTCACTGCCCTGCTTTGTGTCCAAGGAATTTCCTTTGGGTGTAAGAAGGAAAATCCCCTTAAAAATGAAACTGATAGCACAAAAAAGATAAATCTGAAAATTATGGTGGGGTTTTTTTCCCCAGTTCCATGAGTTCCCTCCCGTTAGGCTTGTCTCCTGGAGGAGAGAAACCAGAAGCTGAAATGTAAGACTGGACTTGCAGTGTCGCGTGGTTCCAGGGCTCACAGTGAGGACGGCTAACAGTGGAAAAGCCTGACTGCTGCGGTGCTGTTCTCACGTTTCTCTGACCCTGGCCACGCTGGCACCGTCATCCTCACAAACATTTGAAAGAGCAACTGAAGTTGCACTTCATTTTATAAAGAGGAAGTCACAGGGTCCTTGTTGCCGACTGCTGCTCATGGCTACACTGTGAACAACAGACCTGATGTTTGCCCTACTCTGCCGCATTCCTAGGATCTTGGCACGCTCAAGCCCTTTGATGCAGGCGCTGTGTCAGTTCGTCTTGTTGAGCGTCTTTTCTGACTTACTACCTTTCCCAGCATACTGTCTTTTTCTAAGGACTGGCCACTCCTGATGGCATGTCCAAGGGATGTGAGACTGAGTTTCACCACCCTTGCCACCGGAGAGCATGCTGATTGTTTGGCAGACCATGGTATCTTCAGTGCTCGCCACCAACACCACAGTTCTGTCATCCTTTTGCATTGTCCAGCTTCCAGATGCAAATGAAGCAATTGTGAATACTTCAGCCAGGCATACTTAGTATTTTAAACTGACCTGCTTGCTCTTTATTGAACACTCTAACAGAGGCCCTTGACGTACTGTTTTCTCAATGCAGCCTGTCTCTTGATTTCTGAAATCCTGCTACCACACGTGTTGATTGTGGATCCAGGTAAAATGAAATCATTGACAACATTCGTCTTTTCTTCATCTCTTGTGATGCTGCCCTTTGGTCCATTGCTGAGAATCTGTTTTCTTACTGTTGAGATAAAAAATCAGGTTCGTGGGTACATAGACCTTGACCTTGACTTTCAGGATCTTAAAATGCTTTGAAATATTTTCAGACATTTTGAGCCCTTTCAAATAAGATTACGCCAAAAGCTGAAAAAGAAGCCCTTGTCCCTCTCAAAGTGGAAGCCAGAGCAAAGGCCTACAAGGCCAAGAAGGCAGTCCTGAAGGGCATTCACAGCCACAAAATAAAGAAGATCTACATGTCACCCACCTTCAGGCAAATTAACAAGCTGAGACTTCACAAGCAGCCCAATACCCCCAGAAATGCACCCCCAGAACAAGCTTGACCGCTATGTCATCATCAAGTTTCCCTGACCACTGAGCGAGCCATGAAGTAGAAGATAGAAGATAACAATACACTTGTGTTCATTGTGGATGTCAGGGCCAACAAGCACCAAATCCAACAAGCTGTTAAGAAGCTCTGTGACACTGATGTGGCCAAGATCAACAGCTTGGTTAGGCTTGAAGGAGAGAAGAAGACCTACGTTTGACTTGCTCCTGACTGTGATGTTTGGATGTTGTCAACAAAGTTGAGATCATCTAATCTGAGTCCAGATGGTTAAGTCTAAATATAAATTTTTCATACACAAACACATTTTGAGACGTTATCCAAATAGATGGATGCTGGTGTGTGCTTTTATTTGCAAGAAGTCAGGCACGATGGACAAGTACGAGAAGAGAATCTTCATGGAATGAGCTGTGATAGTGCTTTCCAGGGGTAGGGAAATGAAAGTAGAACAAGGGGGACTTTCTTATCCAGGTAGGCAAGGAGAGGCAGGAAGCTCTCTGCTCCTGAAACAAAGAAAGCACCCTGAGGCTGATATGGTCACATTGTTTTGGTTGTTGTTGTTGTTATGTGCCGTTGAGTCGTTTGCGACTCATAGCGACCCTATGCACAACAGCCCTAAACCCTGCTCTATCCTGCGCCAACTGCACTG
>NW_006399941.1:2439238-2474321 GCF_000299155.1 Elephantulus edwardii | reverse complement strand
TTGATTACAGCAACTCTAGGTTTGAATTTGTTCTTCAGTTCCTTGAGCTTAAGAAATGCTGAGCGAGTTCGGCCCTTTTGATTTTCTGACTGTAGCTCCTCGCCCATTTCATTGTAATATTTTGCTTTGTCGTTCCGTACAGCCACCAAATATCCAACTTTCTCCAGAGCAGGATTGTTTTTGTTCTGTACCATTGAGTCAGAACTGACCCATAGCTGATCCTCCAGTGGGTTTTCAGAGGCAGTAAATTGCACAGGAAAAGATTGCTGATCTTTGTCCCGTGGAGCCGCTGTTGGATTTGAACTGTGGATCTTTGGGTTTATAACTCAATTCCTTTGCCACTAGGCCACCAGCAGAATTAGTGGGGAAACTAGAAGGAAAAGAAGTTCTAAGGTGAACGTCAGAGCACTGAGGTCAAAGATAGACCAAGAGGGTGGGTTTTATTTTGCCTTACTTTTTATTTTACTTTGTGTGAAAGTTTCTAGAGCAATTGGTTTTGCATTCAGGTCCTTCCATAGAGTCTATCATTAATTGCAGTCGCCACGTGACAGCCCTCTTCCCCCTTCCTCCCTCTGATTCTCATTCCTCTTCACCCTCGTATAACAGCCTGCCTTCTGAGCGTTCTCCCTAAGCAAATAGTTCCTTAGGGTTAATTAGACCTTATTTCTATTCATCAGTAGTAATTAATATTCTCTTACTTGCCTGGGGCTGTTGCCCAGACTAAAAAAAAAAGAAAGTAATTAATATTCTCAAACAAAATGTCTGAATGATTGCATGAAAAACTAAAATGAGTTGTAAACTTTTACCCAAACCAAAGCATCTATATACTGCCCATATGATCTTGAACGGCTGATTGTTCTCAGGAGTAAGTACCTCCCAGTGTTACTGTTCAAACGGTGGCTTCTAGTCAGCTCATCACTGTGTATGACTTGGCCCTTGCTGTGTGGCATGTCTAAACGCCCCCACGTGCTGACATGGATTAGCAGAGTTGCCTCTGTTTATTAGATGGTAGATATATCTTGCTCTAGCATGTGCCAGAAGGAATAGAAGACAGGCTCACAGCCCTTTACCTATGTCTGATGTCGCCACTTTTCCACTGGCCCTTGCCTTTTAGAGAGCAGATGGTGGGGGGCCCCTGGTGTGACCCAGAAGTGAGGGCTCTGTGCGGCCATCTAATGCTGTGTCTGCGCCTCTTTCCTCTTTGCTCTGCCGCTGGCCCTGCCCAGAGGACACTGCCTCCGACCTCTGCTGCGTCATCTCATCGTTGGTGCAGGTGATGATGGACCCGCACTGCCGGACCACGCTGGGCTTTCAGAGCCTCATCCAGAAGGAGTGGGTCATGGGCGGCCACTGCTTCTTGGACCGCTGCAACCACCTTCGCCAGAGCGACAAAGAGGAGGTGAGTTTCCTGCGGCAGCCTGTGAGTTGGGAGAACCACTCAGGTGCCGCTCTCACAGGGAGGGCTGCCACGAAAACGGAGCCCCCTAGACGGTGGGCTGATGGGAAAACTGTTGACTCCTTGTTTGTGTTGACGTGAGTGCTCTGAGCAATGCTGCAGCCCTTCCCAAAGGAAAGGTGGTACCCCCTTGCCCAGCGCCTCGTCATTCACCTGCTGTGCACACGGAGACGGTAAGTATGTTTGCAGTGGGAGTGTTACTTGCTGGGAAAACATAATTGAGTGACACCTACAATTTCCACTAAGTTAGTCTTTGCCAAAAAAAAAAAAAAATGGATATTCAGTTTCACCTTTCTGAAGAAGATGCATTCCGTACTATCATGGAGTAAATTTTCCTTGTACATGTTGTTGTTGTTGATAGATGTTGCCAAGTTAAGTACAAGTCATAGCGACCCTGTGAATGAAATATCTGATCCCTGTTCTATCCTGCTCCATCCTCATACTCCCTGACACACAAGAGCCCATTGCAGCAGTCGCCGTGTCAATCCACCTGGTCAAGGAAGGGTCTTCCTCTCTTTCTTCAGCCCTCCATCCTTCATAGGATCATGTCCCTCTCCAAGGAATAACACCTCCTCACCACATGTCCAAAGTGTATGAGGCCTGTTTAAAATAAAGCAGATCGCTTGTTGACTCTGGGAGATGGTGTGGGTAGCGCAGGATCGAGCATGGTTCCTGTCTGTTCATAGGGTCGCCAGGAGTTGTAGTTGAACCTAGCGACAGTGTCGTGTTGACTGTGTTACAGTGGCTTCCGGGAATGTCTGTGGGGCTGTGCCTCAGCACTCCCTTTACCTCCTGGTTATATGTTTATCACTCAGACTAGGTGTTTTCCCAAGTTCAGTGCTGTGGTGGAGGATGAGCTCCCTAAATCACAGTGTGCTTGTCTAGACCGCATTATTGATGACCATGTTAGGAAAATGAAAGCAGATGAGCTTTCTTTAATGAAATCACCTGGAGTGCTAACGTCTGTTATTGGTGTAGCTCATGGTTTTCCTGACTGCAGATAATAAGCAGGTCTGTCTGTAACACAGCTTGGTGCTGCATACTGCAGGAATACAGAGCTGGGGTGTGGTGTGCTCCTGGGGAGACCCTGACGTCTGTAACACAGCTTGGTACTGCACATTGTGGGGTACAGAGCCAGGGACCTTCAAGAGTGTGGACTGCTCCTGGGGAGACCCTGGCATCTTTAACACAGCTTGGTGCTGCATGCTATGAGGGTACAGAACCAGGGACCTGCGAGGGTGTGGTACGCTCCTGTGGAGGCCGTGGCCTCTGTAATACACAGCTTGGTACTGCATGCCGCAGGAATACAGAGCCAGGGACTTACGAGGGTGTGATGTGTTCCTGGGAGACCCCCGCATGTGTAACACAGCTTGGTGCTGTATGTTGTGGGGGTACAGAGCCAGGAAACTTTGAGGGTGCGGTGTCTCCTGTCAGCGTCTTTTCAATCCAGGTTATGTCCCATCACTCTGAATGGAAACCTCTTCTTCCTGTCTTGGGATGGACTTTCCTTTCCAGAAACCTGCTTCTAATGCCGATGGGATTTAGGCGGCATGATGGGCAGAAAGCTTTGATGCTTCTTGGAGAAGAGTATGTTTTTGCAGATTTTGACAAGAAGGGGAGGGCCAGGCGCCACACCTCGTAGAGAAGATCTGAGCTGCTGCCCAGCCAGCCCCTAGACAAATCATTCATATTCTCAGTCTGTTTCCTTGAGGGTACCATGAGGCGCAGATTTTCCCTCACACTGATGATGTTGAGCATAGAATGCAGCGTGGCAGAGTTGTCATTAAGCATGTCTTCTGGGTGTCCCACAGTCTCTGATACACTTGAACCCATTGCTGCAGTCATTGTGTCCACGTGGTTGAGGGACTTCCTCTCTTTTGCCATCCTTCCACTTTTCCAGTCCTGAAGTCCCTCTCCAAGGAAGAGCCTCAGGGATGACACAGGATAGGCCAGGGTTCAGAGCTGGTGTTCTTAGGGTCACTATGAGTTGAACTCGGCTCAGTGGCACCTAACCACAACCACTGGGTGTCTCAGTGCCAACACATTGACTGCTGTGCCCTGTGGTCTAGTTGAAGCTGTGCTGGACCTTGGGTCAAGAGCTGGGCGCCCATCCCTGTTCCCTCAGAGCTGTGTGAGACTCGCGGCCGGCCTCTCACAGCCTAGTCTTTGGTTTCCTTGTCTGTCAGGGACAAGCTGTAATGCAGGGCCTGGCTGCCCAGGGGCTGCCCACTGAGGGGCTCATGGTGAGTCGGGATGAGCGCTTTGTAAGCCCGAAGGGCTTCGCTCTACGTAGCTGTGAAGTAAGCCCCATAGGTCAGACAGTTACAGTTTAATGGGAAAAGCTTGTTTTTGCCCTTTTTTGTCCAGTTCTTTTCTTGAGACTTGTCAGGGAGTGTTGCCAAAAGGCTACTCATTCATATCTCACTTTAGCAGCATATACAACAGAAATACTCACTCTAGTAGTCTGAATGAAAATGAACATGTGCAAATAAGTAAATCTTTAGGGGGATAAAGAAGGGTTCTTATTCCAGCACACCCTTCAGGCCCAGCCCCCCACACTAATGTGGGTGGACAGGTGGTGAGTAGAGTCCCGCACAGCACATGCAGTTTTGTGCCAACAGAATTCAAAGGAGCAATCAAACCTGAGTATTTGTTGTACGTGTTTGTATTGGTTAGTGATTGAGAAGAATGGAGTTCTTTTTATTGGAAGATAGCATTTTGCCTAATTGGAGTTCAGAGTTAGTGCTGCCGTCTTCAATGCCAGTTGCAAATATTCATCTGTTAATACAGTCCTGAAATGAAGCTTTTACACACTTAATATCTCAAAATCTCTTTTCACACAGAAAGGTTCTACTAGATACTGGGAATCCAGAAGTATGGGTTTTCAGTTGAGTTCCTGCATCGCTTGGAATGGAGAGGAGGGATTTGAACCCCTGACTTATGCTGACAGACCTGCAAAGTACGGTGTATCCCAGGACTGTAGTGCTCAGAGGTGGTTCTTCCATATCTCTTGAGATAGTGACGCTGTCAGAGGGGATGACACCAAAATGCCTGTGTTATTTATGTGCTGTTTGTATAGAAATTTATTACTTTAAAAAAAATCCTTGTTATAACAACTAAAATAATTTTCTTAACCCAGTAAACCCACAAGATAAAACTCTGTTAATTTATACTTAGGGAGCTCTAGTGTTCTAATGGGTAAGGACTTGCACTGACAATCCAAAGGCACAGGGTTCAAATCCACAAGCAGCTCCGAGGGAGAAAGGTGGACATTCTGTGGGATTTATAAGCTCTGAAAACCCACTGGAGGGTCAGCTGAGTGTTGGTTCTGACTCAGCAGCACACAGCAACAACACTAATATATTTTTATAAATTTTTACATTTTATATTATTTTTATAAATTTTATAAAGTAATTTGCAAGTTACAGTGACACTTCTAATCAAGTGGTTTTGTTTACAAGCATGTGCTGTTCTTTTCATTGCCACAGATGTATTTATTTTTTTTTAAAAAAAAATTGTACTTGCTGGTTTTGTGGAATTCTCCGGTGTTTTAACTACCCTGTTGTGCTAACTGGTATTTGTGAATCACTATCAATAACTTCTTTGACGATGAAGAGGTTATTGAGAAAAAGGGCCAAATTGGAAAAGCTTTCTCGCAGTTACTAAGAGTATTGTAATACTGCTGTACGTCAATGTAGAAAAATTTTACACAACCGTATTTTTGTATCCACATAAGCTAAGAAATACAGCATCTAGCAACTGTATTTACAGCTATGCTTTTGTTGTTTTTGTTAGGTACCACTGAGTCAGCTATGACTCATAGGAACCCTGACAGCACAGATCTGACCCTTACCCTACACCGCACCATCCTCGAGATCTCTGGCATGTTCAAGTCCATTGTGGGAGTCCCTGTGTGAGGCTATCCTGTTGAGGGTTCTTCCTCTCTTTTTCTGACCCTGCACCATTCCCAGCCTGATGTTACTCTTTAAAGATTGGTTCCTCCTGAGAATATGCCCACAGTAAGTGAGACCAAGTTTCACCATCCTTGCCTCTAAGGAGTGCTCTGGTTTCACTGCCTTCAGGATAAATGTGTTTGTTCTTTTTGCAGTCCATAGTATGTGCAGTACTCTTCATTGTTCCTTGTCCAATTTTCAGATTCATAGGAAGCAGTTGAAAATACCATGACTTGGAGCAGGTGGCTCTTAGACAATATACAACTATATTTATCACATCTTATTCTACCATTCATGTCACATATTTTCGCCATGTTGTTGGCAGAGGACCAGTCCTTGGGAAATTACATCATGCTGGGAAAGTGGAGGATCAGAGAAAGAGGGGAAGACCCTCAGCAAGGTGGATTGACACAGTGCCTGGGACACTGGCCTGGAGCACATCAGAGACGGCGGGGATGGCACAGGAGAGGGCAAGGTTCAGATCTGTTGTTTATAGGGTTGCTGTGTGTTGTAGTCGGCTAGACGGCACCTCATCAAGGTCAGATTTTGAGGGGGCTAGTGGCCCAGTGCACTGCATTCCCAGAGGTACATGGTTCAAATCCACCAGCTGCTGTATGGGAAAAGGATGGGCCATCTCCTCTTGTGCGATTTACTGCCTTTGAAAACCTGAGGGAGGATCTGCTGTAGGTCGGTTCTGACTCAACAGCACACAAAAATCATAATAATAACGATAACAATCCGTGATTCAAACTGATTATAAAGACTTCCGTGGGTGCTGTGTGGGGTGCCGAGATGTGGGAGTGGGTGATTGCACGGAGCTGTCTCTCCCGAGTCCCGGGCTGGGAGCTCTGCCTGCTGAGCACCGACTGCCCTTGTTCTTTTACAGGTTCCTGTGTTCTTGCTCTTCCTGGATTGTGTGTGGCAGCTGGTGCACCAGCACCCCCCAGCCTTTGAGTTCACGGAGACTTACCTGACTGTCCTGTCAGACAGCCTGTACATACCCATTTTCAGCACCTTCTTCTTCAACTCACCTCATCAAAAAGATTCCAACGTGGTAAGAATTCCTCCCGGGCACCTGTGCGTGCCGCTGTGTCTAATGGAGGCTGGAGGTCCCCTCAGTGATCAAAATGACACTTACTGGGCACTGACCGCTTATCACAGGGACTGTATTATAATTCCTGGGGAAACTGAGGCACAGAGAGAGTAGTAACTGGCCCCAAATACTGCAGCTGGGCGTAAGCATTAGAGCTGGAGAATTAAGCAAAATTCAGAGTTGTCCTTTTAAAAAAAGAAATAAATGTTTTTATTTGTATTGTGATTTTAGTGAAAATTTACAGAAAAGTTAGATTTTCATTCATTCATTGTTACACATTTACCCCTTTCCCTCACTTATCCTTCTCTCAGTTCCCTTTAAAAAAAAAAGAAAGAAAAAAGAAATTCCTTCACAGTTGCACCAGAGTTGTTCTTTTTAAAGACAGTTCCGACCAGATGTCTTCTCTGCCCTTTGAGTGGAGCCCGGAGTTCTGCTGAAGGGAACAGAGAGGCCAGACAGGAAAGCTAAGTGCTGTCCGTGTTAAGCGGTGTTGGTCTCTCACGAGGCTGTGCTCCAGGTTTTGCTATGTGGGGGCCCTGGTCCCCTGACCTGCCTCCTGCAGCCCCTGGGTTTGCTGAGCCGACCCTCCAGCCGGGAGTTTGCCATATTCCTCTGTGAGGTGGAGACAGCTCCCAAGCAGCCAGCCCGGCTCTCCGGGAGTAGCTGGTCCACTCTCCAGCTCTGTCTTCTGAGGACCAGTTTCCTCAAAAAATGTAGAACTAGGAAAATAACCCCACCTCACAGAGTTCTTGTGAAAGTGCCCAGCACCCTGCTCGGCCAATGGTCAGCTATAAACAGGAAGTCATCCTCCTCTCCCTCCACCCCTGCCCACTCACATCTAAAGCCCCGAGTGAGCAGCTGCTGGCCACAGTGCCCACTAAAAATGCAGCGCCCGCCTTTGGGTGCGTGTTTGCTGTCCCCTGTCCTCCCGGGCCGCTGTGACCAGTGCTTGTTTTGACAGGGCAGGGAATGCCAGGAGCTGCAGAGCAAGCCGCCGGCTCTGCCCACTGTGTGGGACTGGGCGGTGCAGTTTGAACCCAAAGCCCAGATGTTGCTCAAAAACCCGCTCTACGTGGAGAAGCCCCGACTGGACAAAAGCCAGCGGAAAGGAATGCGTTTTAAAGTAAGATGTCACCTGCCTGGGGACCCCATGTATGTCCAGATCCGTGTCAGCACTGGGCTTTGTCTGTTGGCTCTCCTCCTCCTCCTCCTCCTCGTGGCCTGCATGCTGGCATTTGTGACGGGCACATTCGGAGTTTATCAGGCCTTGGCTTTCTGCACATCTGCTTTTGTCCTGATGGGGTTGAGTCCATTTGTTTCACGTCACAGGGGAGGCCGCCCCAGTAGTTGTGCTGAGTGGAATCGTGTGTCTCCCACCCCATGTGTGCCGTGTGTGTGTGTGCCGTCAAATCAGATCTGACTGGTAAAGGAGGAGATTACCCCTCCTCCAGCAGAGCATCTGGTGGATTTGAACCGCATACCTTTGGGATAGCAGTATGTGTGCCTCTTGTTCGTACTGTTGAATTGGAACTGACCCATAGCTGACCATCAAGCACAATTTTCAGAGGCAGTTAGTCGCACAGGACAAGATGATTGTTCATCCTTTTCCTGTGGAGTAGCTGGTGATTCAAACCTTGTGGTTGCCAGTGCACCTCCTTACCATTAAGCCACTATAGCTCCCTAGTGGACCGGAAAGACGTGAGAGCGCAGTTTTGCCCAGTAGACACACTCTTAAACAGTGTGGCTCTTCTTAATTAGGTGTAATTGTCAGCAGAGGTTGCACACTTTGTAAAGGGCTGTGTAGTCTCTGTCTCACCTTCTCTCCACCGTGCAACACCCAGGCTGTCACAGACAGATACGTAAGCCAGTGTGGATGCTGGCTTCCAGTGGAACCTTATTTACGAAAACAAGCAGCAGGCCAGATTTGGCCCGCAGACTGGAGCTTGCTGGCCTGCGCTGGGCTTTCCTTCAGATCTTTGTCCCTGACTTAACTGGTTATTAAAACCCTAAACTTCCCTGCATGATAAACTGTTTACATGGCATTTCTTCACTCTGACTCCTGGAGGCCCCACAGACAGGAGAAAGCAGTGTGGTCAGGTCCATGTCAGGATGTGTGGCTCCCTTCACCCCCCCACACCCCACCTTGCCTCTGGCTGCCTGGACTTGTGGAATTCCAAGGAGCCAGGTGGTTTTTGGGGTGTGAGTTAGTTCCTTCCTGAAGTGGACTGGGGACTTCCATGAGCTAAAGCCAGCAAGCTGCCAGACAGAGAAGTACTGCCCCTCTCCCCTTTTGGGGTCCTTACTGGCTCAGCAGCCTGGCCTGGAGCTGTGGACAGTCAGCTGGACAATCAGCCGAGCCCCGTTCTTTGTCAGCGTGCTGTGCCCCCTGGTGGCTGCACACATGTCTGTTCACCTCCTGGCTCGGCTGACAAACTGCTCACGGCTGAGCTGGCAGCTCACAGACTGAGACTGTGCCTTCTGAGAGGAGTTTAATTTCCCTTCCTAAGTCCAGTTTTCGTGTGTCTCTCACCCTTGTAGCTGGGGTTCAGAGCAGGCTGGAGAGAGGTGTGGGGACCCAAGGGCTGAGAGGGAACTTCAGTTTGTACTTGGTAAAGCAGGGTAGAGGCTTGGCCAATGAGAACCGTAGAAGCCTTTGGGTAAAATGACCCGATGTCAGCGTTGGGCCACCATGTGGAGTGGCAGATGTCCTTGGAGAAGGTCTGTAGAGACTGAAGAACCTGTGACTGAGCGGCTGGAAATAACCACCTGTGAATTGCACATAGGAATTTGGATTTTCCTCAGGTGTGTGACCTTCGCTCCAGCCTCTGCCTTGATCAGGCCATGGGAACATAATATTTCTCTCACTTGAGTCCATCTGGAGTGTTCCACTCACTGAGTAGCCCCATACAAGACTGAGCATGGAGCTGGAGCCAGACTGTTTGAAGCTGTCGTGGGCACTTGGTAGCTGATCCTTTCTGGCTCTGTGCTTCCTGTCCTTCTTCCTAACGGGAGGTGGTAATGGTTTCTACCTCAGGGGATTGTGTGAGAACTAGTGAGCACTCGTGGTGGGTAGTTTTCAGTCGTACTCCTGTCCTCTTGTCCTCCTGCCCTGTCTGGCTCCACGCCATCCTGTTTAGAAGAGAGGCCAGCTGACCATTGCCCTCCTCTCCTGTCCCAGAATGGGGGTCAGACACCCCAAAATCCCTGAGTCATGGTGCTGGGGTGCTTTGGCCTTCTTCCTTTTTTTATTATTCTCTATTCTAGAATAAGGAAATGCTTCCTTTATAGTAAAGAATACTGTCCTTGACAAAGAGCGAGCCACTGACAAATCTCTTAAGAGAGCCTCTAAAGTTTGTCCTCGTGAACGAACATCCCAGGAGCAATATAAAACAGAGAAGAAGCTACTCTAACCCACAATTTTTTGCTTTCTCCTTTGGGCTCTCGTGAGCACCCCCCAACCTCTAGACATTTCGCTTGTCTTGGCAACCCATTCAGTGTGCACCCCAGAATACAGTGCCTTGCTTTAGCAGCACAGACAATTACTTGGGAAAATAACAGCATTCATGTTTCCCACCCAATGCAACGTGTCACACAGGGCTGTCCTGCCAACTTGTTAACGGTTCCTCGTGTTCTCTTTACTCCCATCCACCTCTGTGCTCTTTTCCCCACAGACTATATTTTAGACTTTAGACTCCCATAGGGTAGCTGGTAATCACAGAGTTCTTTCATGAAGATGAGTCATCACCACTTCTGTGCAGGCGTTCAGAATATTGTAGAAGCCAACAAGCGCTAAAATTTTCTGAAGAAAATTATTTCACTTCTTTCTGAAACTAAATAGGTGTCACACCCCAAACTCCCCTTAGCCATCAGCCTATTGTAAGTTAAACTTGAAGGTGCTCTTGAAGGTCCGTTGAATGCTGTGCTGCTAACCAGAAGTTAAACTTGCTCTTTAATAGTACTCTGTGTATGTGTGAGGAGGCCACAGACGGCAGGGCTTCAGTCTCTTGTTGGTGTGATCTCTGGCTCATGGTTGACTTGAAAGGAGAAGGAGCCCCTGAGACATCATGTGTTACTGGTCACACTGCCAGCTGAAGGGTCGTTCATTTGAATCCATCAGTTGCTTCTTGGAGAACTAGGCAATTGCCTCCCTGAAAGAGTTGCGTTCTGTGGAATCAGCTCGACGGCAGTGGGGTTTGTGTTGGTCTTTACAAGGGAAGAGGGGCCCTGCTAACCAGAAGGTCTGAGGTTCAGGACCGGCTTCTGGGGCAGTTCTCTGCTAGCCGCAGCTGCCCGCAGTGAAATGCCAGGGAATGGAGCATGCAGGGCTTAACCCCTTGTGTAAGAGCGTGCCTCTCAGGGCTCCCGTGTGCACTCGAGTCTCCCCAGGTGTGTGCACAGATGCAGTGTTGGCACAGCGTTTATGCCACAAGAAAGAAAAGGAAACTCCCTTGTCGTGTGTAACAGAATGTTAACACATTTTCCTTCACATTAGTTCCCATCACCATTCTGATGTCTCTTTGATCTTTGTTAAATTGGTTACCCAGCTTCCAGACCATATGAGCCAAGTCTAGAACCCGTATTTGACCTTGAGGGCTCCTTCCTCCCCACTTCCCTCCACCCCCACCCCACCCTGTCTTCCTTGTTCTCCTTAACCAACAAGCAGTGGTACCAAAACCAGCTGGAAACAGATCTGGATTTCCGACCTGTCTGTAATCCTGGGTAGTACACGACCTTTCATGTAAAATAGCTGCTCAGAGAATGGTGTGGAGTGAATGGATAAATGTATCTCTGTGGGAGTGGGGAAACCAGCTATGCCCTTTTTATCCTGACAGTCAATACTCTTAACTGTCTTTGTTATATTAACCAGAGATTTTGTATCTGTGTGTGTCTGTTTTCTCTCAAAGCATCAACGACAACTTTCTCTGCCACTCACCCAGTCAAAATCATCTCCCAAGAGAGGATTTTTCAGGGAAGAAACAGATCATTTAATTAAAAACCTCCTGGGCAAGAGGATTAGCAAGCTTATCAATTCTTCTGATGAGCTCCAGGACAACTCTCGAGAGTTCTATGAGAGCTGGCACAGCAAGCCCACCGACTACCACGGCCTGCTGCTGCCCCACATAGAGGGGCCCGAGATCAAAGTCTGGGCTCAGAGGTACCTGCGCTGGATTCCGGAAGCCCAGATCCTGGGTGGCGGCCGGGTGGCCACTATGCGCAAACTCTTGGAAATGGTGGAGGAAGTGCAGAGCTTACAGGAGAAAATCGAGCACCGCCAGGGTGCCCTCCAGGCCGAGGCGCCCTCCCTGCTGAGGAACTCGGCCCGTCTGTCCTCCCTGTTCCCCTTCGCGCTGCTCCAGCGCCAGTCCTCCAAGCCCGTCTTACCCACCAGCGGCTGGAAAGCTCTGGGCGATGAAGAAGATTTGGCCAAACGAGAAGACGAGTTTGTGGACCTTGGGGATGTCTGACCTGGTTTTTTTCCTGTTGTTCTGGAAAAGGAAGGTTGGAGGTTGGGACAGGAGATGAGCACATTTGGCCTCTGCTTTGGTGTCACGCTGGAGCTTCTAGTGGGACAGAGATCGCCCCTTGCCGGGCTATGATGGCGGAAGCCCAGGCCCTCAGGAAAAGAGCTGGTCTCACCTTTCTTCACGGTCTTGAAAGACTATGCAATTCAAACCACGTGTCTAGTATTATTGATTGAAAGCAGTTCCTGCTTGACCCAGAGCAGAATTGTGGCCGTTTTCAGATGCCCAAGTATTATTACTCAGAACCTGCGATGGCAGGTTTGCCACTAAAAAAGGGCTCAGTACAATGTGGTCCTTTCCTCGGACTTTTTCTGTGCCAAGAAAACATATTCATCTATTGGGAAGAGTAAGTTTCTCTGTGACCAGCTCGGCTAAACACCAGCCATACGTGATCTGTGTATGGTGAATTGAATGAGTCAAAATGGAGGTCACAGTATGGGTGACTTTTGCTCAAGCCAAGTATTCATAACATCCTTCCTGTCTTCAGCCACTTGCCTCTAGGAAAGCTGAGGGGAGCTGACCAGTGTCTGCTGTTCCACGTCAGACCCCCCCTTTCTAGACTGTCACGCTGTGTGTCAGTGGTGGGCTGGCCCACCACACAGCTGGCCCCTCACTGCTTTGGGCCTGACCCTCCACACTCCCTGCCTGGTGCACAAAGTGCAGGTTTCTTGCTGCTAAATGTATTATTGCTCAGCTGGGAGGACCTCTCCGTTCCTGCCTCGGGGCCTCACATTTCCTCCGGAGCCTCTCAGTATCAGAAATGAATCGCTTTGCCTTTCTCTAAGGCCAGGCCAGCAGTGGGCCTGCTCCGTTCCCAGACACAAGTGGTGCAACCACTCTTGAATGTGGCTTTCCCGGGAAAGCGGTCACATAGAGATGCCAGAAGTGGTGGCTCTCCTAACGTACCTCAGTGATTCCAGAAGCCATAGAAGAAACTTGATCACACCTGAGCACATGCTTGGACCTGCTGTCAAAACCATAGCTTTGGGGGTTTTCTTTTAATGCAGGAAAGCACATCTTGCAAGGACTGATTTTATCTTTTCATTCTTAGTGGAACCCTGTCACATTCCTCCCAAAGGAAGGGGGAAATATCATGCTGGACTATTTCAAATGGCATGTTTGCCTTTTCTGTCAAGTGCTCACTAGATCCAAATTTGAATGTCCAGTGTTTGGTTAAAAAACAACAACAACAACAAAAAAAAAACAACAACGCAAAACTCCAAACGCCTCAGTTGCTTCAAGGGAAGCGAGAGATCTTGAAAGCATTGACGGGATCTTGAGTTCCTGAGTTTACACTGAATGTGATTTGAGTGCATAAATTGATTTACTGTTCAGACTCCGCCTGAACAGGATTCAAGCATCCGAGGGCCAAACAGGTTAAGTCTTGGTTGCCTTAAACATCCTCACTAGTGAGGTCTGTGTTAGCCTTGCAGTAGGGATTTTAAAGACACACTAGTTGGTTAGAAACCTGTACATATGTTCTTGGGCCTTCTTCAGCTAGCACTAACCACCCCAAGGGTCTCCCCCGCTGCCTCCTAGATACACGATGGAGCTTAACTATTTTTGTTACCATATTATAACATGACTACGTATACAGCAGCCTCTTCAGTCTTCAGACTTTAGTCCTTTTCATTCCAAAAATGCCTGGCGTGATGCTTTACTCCACCAAGTGTGGCTTAAAGGCACAGAGTCGGGCCACTGTCATAGCAGCTGAATGTGCTTGGAAATATTTTTGTAGGCTTTTTTTTTAAAAAAAGAAACAATTGAAAATAAAGGAAACTGTTAAAACATGTATGGTCATGGCAATTTACATATTTATATTTGAAATTAGATTTCTATGACTTGTATTTGTGTACAGAGTTCTCAGTGGGTTTATACACAGTGAAATTTCTATTCAAGATTGAGGTGCGGGTGATGTGGGACGTCAGAAGCTGAAATGAGACCATTGACTTTGTTTAAAATGCACTGTGCAAGTTTGGCAATGTACATTAATTGACTGTATATATCTTAAGTTTGTTTATACCTCCAAGTTTTTACACTGAAGATAAAGTAGCTTTAATGAAAATCAAAACCTTCCTCCCTCTCCACCCCCAAGGGAATAAGCTGTTGGGCTAGATCTGTATAAATGTGCTTTTTCTTTTCTGGTTGTACAGTGAAAGTTTATACTTGGATTCTCACTGCATCGTATCTGATTGCAGAAATTAAAGCACAATTTAAAAGCAGTAATGTGTTTGGTCTAATGCGTGGAGTCCTTATTTTCTTTGTTTTAGGAAATATTTTTAAGTGTGTAAGGGGACCAGAGGGAGCTCCAGGTGGTGCAGCCAATTAAGCATCCTACTACTAATGGAAAGCTTGGTGATTTGCATTTACCAGGAGTGCCTCAGAAGAAAGACCTGGTGACCTGCTTCCAAAAGCTCAAAGTCACTCACAGGTGAGCCTCCCGTGAGTTTCTCAGGCTGTAAGTGGCTCCGCTTTCTCCCTCAGAGTGGCTGGGGGATTTGAACCCCCAGAGATGCAGAGCTTTTGGGTTAGCAGCACGGCTCGCCTTGGAATGCACTGCCAGAGTCCCCTTCCTAAAGATCACAGTCACAAACGTCCAACAGAGTGTCGTTCTCTGCAGTGATGGGATTGTCCTGAGCTGGAACTGACTTCAAAACAATCGTTGATTTTGGTTTGCCAGGTGCCTGGCGGTCCCTGGCCAGTGCCCGAAGACGGGAGGGACGCAGCAGTCTCAGAGGTGTTGGTAAGAGGAAGACAGATCATCAAAAAGTGATTCCAATTTTGGTGCTGATAAAATTACCTGATGGAAAAGAAAATAGGATGGAAGGTCCTACAGCAAATGGGTTTTAAAAATTCCTGGAATCAAATCTTCCTGGCTTTTTGGCAATATATAAAATCAGAATTTACTTTTATTTGCTGGGAAAGACCTGCTTTTCTTCAACCCATGAGAGAGAGAAAGCTTTTGTTTTCCTTACATTGAGAATAAGCAAGAGGGTGGATTATGAATAGACTTTCTAATTAGTTGACTGCGTACATCACTGGTCTTTGTTGTGAGAAGTTTCGTTTACTTGGGTTTATTCTGCAGCCCTTTTCTGTTCCCTGTGGTGGAAGGAGGCTGCCTTTCCTCTTCAGTTCATCCTTTCTGTTTCAGCCAGGTCCACCTTCTTATGTCCAGAAAGACACTTGAAATGTAAGAAGCCCTCATTGCGTTTGCCTGCCTTTTCAGGTATTTTAATTTTCTATTTCATTTTTATTAACTTGCCAAGTAGTAGGTATGGCTCTACAGTCTAGCAGCTTCTCATCTTCTCTTCCACTTTTGTTCATTTAGCTGTTAAACTTCTGGGAAATTCACCTGTCTACATTTTCCTAGCTCCTTAGTTTCCTGCTGGGGGCCCATCTTCCAGATGGGATAGGGTGAAGGAGATTCCTGGGGATAAAAAAGCGGGCCATTTCCCTTTAGTGGGAAAGGTGCGGGGTGGGTGTTTCTACTGAGAACCAACTCCTGGCCAATGTGTCTTCATATCACATTGAGGGCCAAGCAAGTCACAGCTGAAGCCTGGTTTCGGAGCACTGGCTGTGACTTTACAGTTTTTATTTGTAGTCATCCCAGGAGCAGGACACATTGGGACTGAGCAGGTCCTGTGGTGACACATGGCCTTACTGTGTGACCTTCTGCATCTGCCCTTTAAATACCTTGCAGCACACATTCTCTCTGTCTCTGTTTCTCTCTCTCTCTCTCTCTCTCTCTCTCTCTCACACACACACACTCACACACACGGAGAGGACAGACATTCATGCCATGGGCTCCAGTGTAACCAGGTGTGTGTCCAAGTGCTCACACATGAATATTCACATGAAGAGGTCAGCCGTGATTAATACAGAATGTGATCAGCTGACATTGAGTTGACAGAACATTTACTGCACCATCTGCAGAGTTGACAACCAGACCATGTTGTTGTCATATACCATCCAGTTGGAACTGCCCCATAGCAGACCCTCCAGCAGGTTTTCAGAGGCAGTAAATCATGTAGGAGGAAATTGTCTTTAACTGTACCTTCAGGTTACCAAAGCAACTCCTTACCACTCGGCCACCAGAGCTCCCTTACCAGAAAAGGAGGATCCACAAATTCCCTTTGCCCGTTGTTCAGCAGTAGATTGCAGGCCTTTCCTCATCTCTCTGGCTACAAGCTCCATCAGGACAGTAACCACATGCCGGCTTCTGTGATGTATGAGTAGAGGCTGCGTATGAGGCTCGTGGGCCTAGAATCAAACCAGGATCTCCTGCACAAAAGCCAGGCATCTCGCACTGAACCCCCACCTCCCCCATCACAAGATGCAGATTTGAAACGCCACTTACATGTTGAAGAGGAAAGAAAAGTGCCCGAGTATGTTGTTCTGAGTATGGTGTTCTGAGTATGGTGTTCTGTGTATTGGTTTGGCTTGGATTTTTTGTTTCAGTCTTTAAACATCGTGGCCTACTTTGTGGTTAGACTTTAGTTCTATTTTCTTTCAGTCCTTCAATTACATTTTCTGCAGTTAGCAGTTAAAGGATGTGAAGTGTATAATTATGTGAAAAAATACACAGTAATCTTTTTGACCTTTTTTCCCCCTCACAGTTCCAGTTTTACTAGTTAGTCCAGTTTTGAGTGAGCATTTCTTTCTACTTCTTTTTTTTTTAAATTAATAGATACTTTGTTAGAACAATCTAGGTTTGTAAAAAAGCTGAAGAGTAAAGAGAGCTCCCACATGTTTACATGGAGACTTGAGTCAATAGTTGATGTGTTTAGATTCCTACCTTCCAAGTTGACAAAGTGAGTGCTATTTGAGTTGGAACCAACTCCTCACTAATCCTCCAGCAGTTTTTCAAAGGCCGTGAATCTCCTGAACGGAGGTTACATATCAGTCTCCTTCAGAGTAGCTGGTGGATTTGAACTGCCTGCCATTGGGTTAGCAGTACAACTCTTTTTTCCACTAGGCCACCAGAGTTCCCATATATATATATATGTGGGAGGGGTATACTTTTTTATTACCTTTCTGTGTGACTGTGATGGTTAACAGAACTCAGTCTCAGACAGTGGGGGCCTTGAATCTTGTGATGGAACTCCTGAGTGAAGGACTTTTCAAAATCTTTAGTGTTTCCTCAGGAGTTTGGGGCCTTTATTGCTTATTTATCCCAAGCTTGGAAAGGGCAGTGTGCATGCCATTCTTGGGCAGGGAGGGAATGTGGATTGGCCACATTTTATCCCTAGATTAACCCTGTGAGCCTGAGCTTTGAATGCTACTGCTGTTGCACAAGATAAAGGACAACAACTGCCTCTCCTGAAACTCTTCTAGAATGGAAAAAAGTCAGGAGAGGCTTCTCAAGGGTGAGGCATGGACTGATAGTCAAGGAAGGGCATGAGGGCCTCTGCTGGAGGGATGGAAGCATTCCATGTTTTAATAAGGATTTGATACAGACACAGTTGTATCTCAATGTCAGTTTGAAGACCAAGGTGCACCTGATTAAAGCCATCATCTTTTCCTTATTTACTGTGCATCTGAAAGTTGGACAATGACTAAGAGTGATGGACAAATCAGTACCTTGGAATTGTGTTGGAGAAGAATACTGACTATCCACAGAATGCCAAAAGAAAAAACAAGTCTTGGAGAATGTGCAACCAGAGTGCTCCTTAGAGGCAAGGATGAAGAAGCTTTACTTCACATATTTGGGGCATATTGTCGGGAGGGCCAGCCTTAGAAAAAGACGTCATGCTTGGAAAGGTCAGCAAAAGACAGAGAGACACTTAGGGAGCTCTGGTGGCCTAGTGGAAAGAAGCTGTACTGCAATCTCAGAGGCACGCAGTTCAAATCCAACAGATGATCAGCTGGAGAAGGAGGGGCAATCTCCTCCTGTACCAATCAGATCTTATTTGACGGTACACAACACAAAATATAATAAATTTTAAAAAAAGACAGGGAGACCCTCAACAAGATGGATTGACCCAAAAACTATTAACAGTGTTGTTGTTGATGATGGGTGCTATTGAGTACAGCCCATAGCAACCCCATGAAAATTTATCTAAACCATGTCCAGTCCTGAGCCATCCTCATGATTCCAGGCATTTGAGCCCATAGCAGCAATCACTGTGTCAGTCCATCTGTTTGATGGTCTTCCTTTCTTTTGCTGACCCTCCACCTTCCCAAGCACGGTGTCCCTCTCCAAAGAATAGCCTCTCCTAGCAACACGCCTGAAGTATGTGAGGCGAAGCTTTATCATCTTTGCCTCCAAGGAACGTTCTGCATTCTGGCCACACTTTCACTGTATTTGTTGATTCCTTTGGCAGTCTATGGGATATTCAACATTCTTCTCCAGCACCACAGGTCAAATGCATCAATGGGCTCAGCTATATCAGAGACATGATGAGGATGACACAAGATAGGTCAAAGTTCAGATCCATAGTTCATAGGGTCACTATGAGTCATAGTTGATTCGATGGCACCTAAAAATTATATCTCACACACTGAAGACTGATGTTCTTCATTATATTTTTATTTCATGTTGTTCTTATGTGCCGTCAAGTCACCTGCGACTCACAGCGACCCTATGTACAACAGCCCTAAACCCTGCTCTGTCCCATGCCAATCTCATTTTCTCCCACACACCTACCCTCATTACCCCAGTCACTGAATCAGTCCATCTTACGAAGGATCTTCCTCTCCTGTGCTGTCCCTCCACCCGCCCAAGCATGATGTCCTTCTCCAAGGACTTGTCCCTCTTTGCAGCATGTCCAAAGTATGTCAGATGGAGCTCCACAATCCTTGCCTTCAAGGAGCAGCCTGATTTAACCCTCTCCAGGTTGAACCTGTTAGTTTTCTTAGCAGTTAATGGTATATTCAATACTTTTTTCCAACACCAGAGTTCGAAGGCATCAATTCTCCTTCTATCCTCCCTAGTCATTGTCCAGCTCTCTGACACTTAGCAAGTGATTGCAAAGACCATGGCCTGTGTCAGATGCACCTTAGTCTCCAGAGTGGCACCATTGCTCTTCAGTACTTTCGAGAGGTCCCTAACCACAGACTTTCCCATCACAACATGGCTTTTCATTTCCTGGCTGCTGGTGCCAAGAGTGTTGATTGTGGAGCCAAGCAAACTAAAGCTGTTAACAATCTCAATTATCTTCACCATCATCCATCCTGACGCTGCCAATTGGCCCAGTGGTGAGAATCTTTGTTTTCTTGATATTGAGCCTCAATCCATATTGAAGGCTGCAGTCCTTGACCTTTTGCAGCAAGCACTTCAGGTCCTCCACAGTTTGAGCAAGTAGGGTTGTGTCATCTGCATAACGCAGATTGTTGATGACTCTTCCACCAATCCTGATGCCACATTCCTCTTTAAAATGTTACTAAAAATTAGATTGGTTGAGGGATAGATATGGCTACATTATGATAAAGTGTGTATAGTAAAATATAAAATATCACCAACTCGGTTTCATGATGGGGATATGGGAATTTGGGAATTCACATAAAATTCTTTCACCTTTGGTAAATATTTAAAAATCCTCAAAACATTTTAAATATGCCACAAATTAGTTATAAGCAGAATTGATCAGCAGAGGGGGGAGAGAGAGAAGCCCATGGTAGTATATAGATCCTTCATGAGAATGTTGTTGCCGTCAAGTCAGAACCAACTCACAGCTGACCTTCCAGAGGATTGTCAGAGACGGTAAATCGCATGGGAGGAGACTTCCCTTCCGTCTCCCTCAGAGGAGCTCGTGGTTTTGAACCACGTGCCTCTGTGATTGCAGCACAGCTTCTTACCATTAGACCATCAGAGCCCTCTTTGTGAGAAAAGGAAAAACTTTTCGTTATCAAGCTGTCTGGGGGTTTTCCAATCCTGGCCAATCATTCACTCACTCATTACATAAAGTGGTACATTCCCTCAAATTCTACCTAAAATTCAAACAGTTCCTTCTGAAGTGCTTCTTCTTCTTCTTGTTGCATACCTTTGTGTCAGAACTGATTCATAGCTGATCCTCTAGTGGTTTTCAGAAGCTGTAAGGCACATAGGAGGAGGCAGCCCATCATTCTTCCACAGAGCAGCCCCTTACCCAGAGGTCATGAAGTCTTCTCAGAGTGTTCACTGTCCATTGCTCGTCTTTTCAGCAGACCAGCTGAAACCAAGTCCCCCCCACCCGACTCTGCTTTCAAGAGGCTCCTCTGATTGAAGCTGGAGGCTCCGTCCTGCACATTCCTGAGGAAGGGGGGCTGTGGCTGAGGTCTTAGTCCAAGCCAGCTGCCCCCAGCAGCTCTGTGTGGGCACACGCGTAGGCTCACAGCACAAAGTCTCTTTGAGAGTTATGACCGTCACACCCAGACTGCTCCTTGGAACTTAAGATGTTGAAGCTTCAGCTCGTTTGCTCGGGACCAACCTCTAGAAAATGAGATCATGGTTAATAAAGTAGGGTTGTCGTTGTTGTTATGTGTCGTCGAGTCACCTGCAACTCATAGCGGCCCTATGTACAACAGTCCTAAACCCTGCTCTATCCTGTGCCAATTTTATTGTCTCTGACACACCTACCCTCATTACCCCAGTCACTGAATCTCACTGAGGGCCTTGCTCTCCTGCGCTGTCCCTCCACCCGCCCAAGCATGATGTCCCTCTCCAAGGTTTAGTTCCTCCTTGCAACATGTCCAAATTATGTCAGACAAAGCCTCAGAATCCTTGCCTCCAAGGAGCAGCCTGGTGTAACTATCTCCAGGACAAACCTGTTCATTCTCTTAGCAGTCTGTGGTTTATTCAATACTCTTCTCCAACACCACAGCTCAAAGACATCAATTCTTCTTCTGTCATCCCTAGTCATTGTCCAGCTCTTTGACACACAGCAAGTGATTACAAAGACCATGGCCTGTATCAGGTACACCTTAGTCTCCAGACTCACATTATTACTCTTTAGAACTTTGAAGAGGTCTCTAACAGAAACTTTCCCAACGTAATACGTCTTTTAATTTCCTGGCTGATGGTGCCAAGAGTGTTGACTGACATATAATGCCTAATCATAAAAATTTTTTGGACATTTTCCTCTCATCCAATATAATACAGTGCAGTGTTAATTATCTACTCTTTTCCCATTCCCTTTCCACCCACCGCCATGTCTGTCCTATTTTATAACAGAAGTGTTTTGCGGTATTTGTCCTTTTATGACTGAGATCTCTCACTCAGTATAATGTCCTCTAGGCTCCTCCATTTGCATAATGTTTTACAAAAGTCATTCTTTTTTCAGTGCTGTGTAATATTTCATGGTGTGAATGTACCATAGTTTGTCTATCCATTTGTTTGTTGATGGATATTTGGTTTCCTTCCAACTCTTTGCTTGCTATTGTGAATAATGCAGCAATACACATAGGTGTGCATACATCTGTTTGAGACATGGCTCTGATTTCATAGAGTTTATTCCCAGTAGTGGAATTGCTGGGTCAGATGGTATTTCTATTTCCAACTTTTTGAGAAAGCACTGAATGCCTTTCACCAAGCTCATTGTTGCAGTTGCTGTGTCAGTTCATCTCGCTGAAGGTCTTTTCTTTCACTGACCACCACTCACCTGTCAGTTTTCTGGCCTACATGTTGCTGTGATGCTGGAAGCTTGTTGTGGTTGTTGTTGAGTGCCATCAAGTCTAGTATAACTTAAAACGACCCTATGAAAACAAACCTGAATCCTGTCCTGTACCATCTTCACCATCTCTGATCCACTTGAGCCCATTGCTGCAGTTACTGTGTCAATCCATCTTATTGGGTCATCTCTCTCTCTTCAACTGACCCTCCACCTTTCCAAACATGATATCCCTATTGACTACAAAAAGGCATTTGACTGTGTGGATCATAACAAATTGTGGCTAACATTGAAAAGAATGGGAATCCCAGAACACCTCACTGTGCCGTGAAAAACAAATACCAAGACCAAGAGGCCATTGTGGGAACAAAGGAAGGGAACACTATGGTTTAAAATTAGGAAAGGTATGTGTCAGGGTTGTATCCTTCCTCCATGCCTATACAATCTGTTGTTGTAGCTGACATGTGCTGTCCAGTCACTTGCGACTCATAGTGACCCTACGTACAACAGCCATAAACCTTGCTCTACCTTGTGCCAATTTTATTGTCTCTGGCACACCTACCCACATTAACCCAGTCGTTGAATCAATCCATCTCATCTAGGGTCTTCCTCTCTTTCGCTGTCCCTCCACCCTCCTGACCCTCTCCAAAGGACTGGTCCCTCCTTGCAACATGTCCAAAGTATGTCAGACAAAGCCTTAGAATGCTTGCCTCAAAGGAGCAGCCTGATTTCACCCTCTCTAGGATGAACCTGTTTGTTCTTCTGGCAGTCCATGGTATATTCAATACTCTTCTCCAGCACCACAGCTCAAAGGCATCAATTCTCTTTTTATCATCCCTAGTCCAGCTTTCTGATGCATAGCAAATAACTGCGAAGACCCTGGCCTGGATCAGGCACACCTTTGTCTCCAGACTGACATCCTTGCTCTTCAGTACTCTGAAGAGGTCCCTGACAGCAGACTTTCCCCATGCAATTTGTCTTTTGATTTCCTGGCTGCTGGCCCCAAGAGTGTTGACCAAGCAAACTAAAGCTGTTAACAGTCTTAATCTCTTTACCGTCTATCATGATGCTGCCAGTTGACCCAGTGGTGACAGTCTTTCTTTTCTTGATGTTGAGCTTCAATCCATTTTTAAGACTGCAGTCCTTGACCTTCTGTAGCCAAGCAAATTATTTGAGAAGCTGGACTCTTTGAAGAAGAATGTGACATCAAGATCAGAAAAAGACTGATCAATAGCGTTCATTATGCAGCTGACAGCTTTGCTTGCTGAGAGTAAGGAGAACTTGAAGCACTTGCTGCAGATGATCAGAGACTACAGCCTTCCGTATGGATTGCATCTCAACGTCAAGAAAACAAAAATCCTCACTGCTAGGCCTGCTATGCAACATCATGATAGTTGGAGAAAAGATTGAAGCTGTCAACAATTTCATCTGACTTGGATCCACAATCAACACCCTTTGTGCTAGCAGGCAGAAGATCAGATGTATTGCACTGGGAAAGTCTGCAGCCAAGGACCTCTCCAAGTTATGGAGGAACAATGATGTTAGTGTGAGGACTAAGGTGTGCCTTACGTAGGCCATAGTCTTTTTGATCACTTGTTATGCTGCTGAGAGCTGGACAGGTGATGTTGGAGAAGAATACTGAGTATTCCATACACTGCCAAAAAAACAAACATATATGTCTTGGAGAAGGTGAAGCCAGAGTGTTCCTTGAAGACAAAGGTGATAAGCTTCATCTCAGATACTTTGGGTGTGTTGCTCGGAGACCCTTTTCCTTGCAAAAGGGACATCCTGCTAGGGGAGGAGGAGGGATGACAAAAGAGAGGAAAACCCCAACCAGGTGGATTGACACAGTATCTGCAGCAATAGGCTCAAATGTGTCAGAGATTATGAGGATGGCACAGGACAGGACATGGCTCAGATACGTTGTTCATAGAGTCTCTATGAGTTGTACTTGAATCAAGGGCATCTAACAACACGTTGAAAGTATGTGAGAGGAAGCTTTGCCATCGTTGCCTTCAAGAAGCCCTCGGCTGCACCTTTTCCAAGGCATACCTGTTCAAACTTTTGGCAATCCTTGGGTTATTCAGTAATCTTCTCCAACACCACAACTCAAGGGCATCAGTTATTCTCTTCTCATCCTTATTCATGCCACTGGTATTTGAAATACCAGTCAGGTTACCTGTGGTGGACAGGTTTCAGTGGAGCAGATGACCACAGATTAAGAAATTTTTTAATTTCTTTCTTAAGACAGATTAAGAAACAGGATTGGCCATGAACTTCTGAAAGCCCTGTGCATAACAGAAGAAACAGCCTGGTCTGGTAACCCAAGTGTGTCAGAGTGCAACTGTCTCTACAGGGTTTTCAATGGACCAATTTTTTTTATACTGATTTATTTACAAAATTCGAATACATTTTTTTTTCTGAAATCAGATTCTTTCCATTTCCATCACCTCCCCATCCATCAAATTGTACAGCTCCATAATTAATCTCCCTTCCCCCCACATCCTCATCCCTCTTCTTCCGTCCCTCCCTGGGACCCTTATATTCATTCTGCAATTATGATTTTATACAGTATTTGTCCTTATGACACTTAGTTAGTTCACTCAGCATAATGCTCTCCAGTCCCTCCCAAGTTAGGTAATAATTTACAAAATCATTGCTCCTGCATCAATGGACCACTTCTCAGAAGCAGGTCTCCAGGCCTTTTGTCCATGGTGCCTCTGAATGGCTTCAGGCCTCTAACCTTTGATTAGCAGTCAAGCAACTGTTTTGAACCACCCAGGGATGCCCTGGGGAAGCCACAGCATCCAAACGGGCATTTTTTAACTGTCCAAGGGGGAAAAAAACCCCTATTAATCCCCAAATACACAAACATGAATATTTAACTGGTGGTGGGAGGGGGAGATTAAGAAATAAAATACACATAGTTTATCTTTGTAGTCTCCTTGTTGTTGTTCTGTGTCCCCCGAGTCTCTTGCGACTCATAGCAGCCCTATGTACAAGAGCCCTAAATGCTGCTCTATCCAGTGCCAACCTCGCTGTCTCCAACACACTTACTCCCACCACCCCAATCACAGAATCAATCCATCTCATTGAGGGTCTTCCTCTCCTGCACCGTACCTCCACTCTCTCAAACATGATGTTCCTCTCCAGTCCCTCTTGAAGTTTTTGCTCTTCAGTACTCTTAAGAGGTCCCTGATAGATGACTTTCCCAGTGCAATTTGTCTCTTGTTCCTGGCTGCTGGTACCAAGAGTGTTGATTGTGGAGCCAAGCAAACTGAAACTGTTTACTATCTCAATCTCTTCACCATCCATACTGATGCTGCCAGTTGTCCCAGTGGTGAGAATCTTTGTTGATGTTGAGCTTCAATCCATATTGAAAGCCGCAGCCCTTGACCTTCTGCAGCTAGCACTTCAGGTCCTCTTCAGTTTCAGCAAGCAGAGTTGTGTCATCTGCATAACGCAGGTTGTTGATGACTTTTTCTCCAATCCTGTTGCCACATTCCTCTTCGTACAGCCCCGCATCTCAGATGATCTGTGCTGCATACAGCTTGAAAAGATATGGAGACAAAATACATCCCTGGCTGATCCCTTCCTGATTTTGAACCATGTAGTGTCTCCTTGCTCTGTTCTGACGACTGCCTCTTGGTCCAAGTATGGGTTTTGCATTAGCACAATCAAATGTTCTGGGATTCCCATTCCTCTCAGAGTCAGCCACAGCTTGTTGTGATCCACACAGTCAAAAGCCTTTGCATAGTCAATGAAGCACAGATAGACATTCTTCTGGTATTCTTTGCTTTCTGCCAAGATCCATCTTACATTAGCTATAATATCCCTAGTACCATGATGTCTCCTAAATCCAGCCTGCACATCTAGCAGTTCTCTTTTGACATACTGTTTCAATTGTTTTTGGATAATTTTCAGCAGAATCTTGCTTGCACGTGATATTAATGATATTGTTCGATAATTTTTGCACTCTGTTAGGTCACCTTTCTTTGGAATGGAAACAAATATAGATCTTTTCCAGTCAGTTGACCAGCTTGCTGTCCTCCAGATTTCTTGGCACAACTTAGTGAGCACATCCAGGGCAGCATCTGTTGATTGAAATATGTCAGTTGGTGCACCGTCAACTCCTGGAGCCTTGTTTTTTGCCAATTCCTTCATAGCAATTTGAACTTCCTCCTTCATCACCACAGGCTCTTGCTCATATGTTATTTCATGAAATTCCTCTGTGTCAGCCAATTCCTTCTGATACAGTGACTCTGTGTACTCCTTCCAACTTCTGTTAATGCTTTCTGGATCATTTAACATTCTACCCAAAGTATCCTTAAGTATTGCCACCACTTGAAGTAGTCTCCTTAGAAATGAAAATTTCCACAGTTTTCTCTGATAGGAGGACATCATGAACAAGGCACAGAAATTTATAGAGACAGGGACATGTTCAAAGGCTTGTCATGTCAAAGACTTCTTTAAAGTGTTCGTTAAGGAGCAAGGATGTTAATTTAAATACTAAGGTGTTCTTGACCCAAGTCATGGTATTTTCCATTGTTTCATATGCATCTGAAAGTTGGATGGTGAGTGACAGAAGAATCGATGACTTGAACTGCACTGTTGGAGAAGAGGACTGACTATTCCATTCACTTTTAAAAGAACAAACACAAAAATAGAAGAGCTAAAGTCCTGAACCATATAGATCATCATAAGAGACAAAGTCAGACCAAGCTTAGAGGGCCTTGATCACGGTATACAAACACTAGCAAGTCAGTCAGAAAATACAACCAGGAGAGGATAAAAGCAATGAATGGGACCTTGTAAAGAGTAAATCCCTGTGTGCATTTAAAACATCTTCCAACAGAGTGAAAAGAAAACCTACTGGAAATACCATTTGAGGCAAGGATCTTGTTTACAGAATCCTACAGAGCCTCCACAAGAAAAAGACTGATAACACAGTTACAACATGAGTGAAAGATTTTTCATACAGAAAGATATTCGGATGGCCAACAGACACATGAAGAAATGCTTGAAATTATCCGCAATAAGAGCAATGCAAATCAAAGCCAAGATAAGATAATATCTTACTCCAGTAACAGTAACAACAAATGTTGCAGAGGATGTGGTGAGATACAAACTCTTTTACATTGTTGATGGGATTGTAAAATGGCACAACCACTCTGGAAGGCAGTTTGATGTTTCCCCAGAAAACTGAACATAGAAATTCCATATGACCCAGCTATTCCACTGCTTGGGATATACCCCAAGAAAAGTAGAACTGAGGTATAAATGGAGATTTATACACCAATGTTCATAGCAGCGTTATTCACTATCTCCAAGAATCTGGAAACAGCTCAAATGTCCAACTTCAATAGAATGGCTGGAGAAATTGTGGTACATTTACTACACAGCACACAGGAGGAATGGCTGGAGAGCATTATGCTAAGTGAGCTGACTCAGTTCCATAGGGACAAATACTATATAAGACCATTATTGTAGAAATAGAAGGACAACTAGTAAAACGTGTATGAGGATCCAAGGTGAGGAGGGTGGGAGCAGAGGGGTGAGGAGGGCCAGGGGGGTATCATAGGGTCACACAATTTGATGGGTGGAGGGAGGAGTAAGTAAATGAAATGGAAAATATCTGGTGTGGAAAACAATGTATATGAACTTTGCAACCAAACCAGTTAAAATTAAAAAATTTCTTAAAAGAATATAGAAAAGCAAACAATTTCTTACTACACTTTATCCTCTCATCCCACTTAACCAAGAGATGCCAGCATTCGCAGCCTGGGGGGCTCCTCCCATCGCCTCCCTCCTCATAGAAATGTGTTTGTAGGAAATTTGGACATTGTTTTTAAAAAAATAGAATGCAATAGTGTAACTAGTTAAAAAAAAAGTCTTATCTGAGAATTATGTTCTTTTAAGAATTATCTGTATGGGATCAAACTGACCACAGCAGCTTGAAAGATGAGAGTTTAGAAGGCAGTAGATTTAAGGAGGTGGGGACATTTCAGAAAAGGGGGGTGGAAATGGTCACACAAGATGCAGAATGTCATCAAAGTTACTAAATCAATGTAGAAATGGTGGTATTCTTTGCTGTGTATAATATTCACAGGAACAACTAATTTTAAAAATAAAAATAAAGTGAGTCCAGGTAGGCTGTTTCCCACTTACTTCTCCGCTCAGTTTGTTACATCATGCATCTTATTCTCAGAATTGAGCAAATCAAATTAAATTGTTCTCTATGCTTGAATCACATACGTACTTTTATTAAAATTTTATGGATATGAATCAGTAGTCATAAAAATTATGTTTTTGAAGCTTATTATTTGCAACAAAAATGCCTACAGTGTAATCTTTAGATGGAAGGAAAAGGATGGATTAAAATTCCAGCTTTACTTCTATAAATGCATATGGAAAGATAGCAGGGAAATGTACTTCAAGAGGCTGGAAAAGCTTCTTTTCAATGGTGGAATTATTGGTCATTTTTTTTTTCTTCTTTACAATTTTTTGAGTGTGACTTTCCCCTCCCAACAATGAATTTATGAAGAAGGATGGGCTCTTTTGGGGGCATTTTAAGGTACAAGAACTCAACCCACACATTTAAACCAAAAGGGGAAGTTATCACTAGGCTCCTCCTCTGAAACTGTGACAAGAATATTAAGTGCAGGACCTCAGCAGTCACTGAACTCAGAAGGCAATTCTCCTTTCTCCATCTCAGTGGCTTCTCTGGGGACTTCCACCTCATTTCTTTCCTTGCTCCTTCCCAGACTCGTTTTTTATTTGTTTGGTTTTTGGTTTGTTGTTTTTTTTTTCTGATCCAGGTGAGGTGAAATGTGACCTTGGAAAGTCCCTAATTTGATATTTATGGTCCAGTGACCATAGACTCTTATCTGATTCCAGATCAAAGCCCCCAAGGGAAGGACAGAATGTACCAGATGAGAAATGTGCAGGGCCCTGGCCCAGTGCCCTGCAGAGGGGGCAGAATCATGGTGCCAGTTCCCATGGAATGGTGTGGATGTGAGGGGGTGTGTGTGTGAGAGTATTGCGTGTGTGCATTTGTTAGAGTGAGAGAGAGCAGGGCTAGAGGAAAGGGATATTCTGGGATGTGTCCAAAAGGAAAGGCTATTTGTGAGATAATGAACTCAGCCCGACTCATTAATGTCCAGTAGCTTCTGAATCTGCCTGGTGGCTTCCAACACTCCATGGGGTTTCCAGGTTTTAAATCGCATGGGAAGACACTGGCCACCTTTCTCCTGCAGAGCCGCTGGTGGATCAGAACAGAACAGCCTCTGTGTCAGCAGTGTGACTTGCTGGCACTATGCCGCCAGAGCTCCCTTCTGAAGCAGTGTTGTCAGGTGCCGTTGAGTCGATTACCACTCTTAACGACCCTAAGAACAACAGATCTGAATCCTGTCCTATCCTGTGCAATTCTTATCATCTCTGATACATTTGAGACAGTCCATCTCATTGGGGGTCTTCCTTTCTCCCGCTGACCCTCCACCTTTCCAAGCATGGTGTCCGTTTCCAAGGAATAGCCTCTCCTAGCAACACGTCTAAAGTATAAGAAATGAAGCTGTGCCTCCAAGGAGCACTCTGGCTGCACCTTTTCCAAGGCATATTCGTTCTTTTGGCAGCCCATTCTACTTGTCACAAACTCACTGAGGATTACTGGTGGCACAGGGGTTAAGTGCTTGGGCTAGCCACAGGGTCAGCCGTTCTAACCCAGCAGCTGCTGTGTGGAAGGAAGATGTGGCAATCTTCTGCCAAGTTCACAGCCTGCAGAACCTGGAGAAAGTTTTAGTTTAATCTACGTTAAGATATCTTCCTGCATAATTCATTCATTCATGCGGGCTCACTAACATGGAACAGAGCCTGAGTGGGGCAAAGGCCTTTCAAACGAAGAACGGAGGGCCTCCATCTGAGGGAGGAGCCCTGGGGCTTCTAGTTCATCATTGGTTGATCTTGGAGTTTTAATACTTGGTCACCCAACCAGTGGGGTTGTGCTAAAATGGTTCTTTTTTTCCATTATGAGTTGACTGTTACTGTGTTACTGTTCATTTTAAAAAGCACAGCCCTATGTAGAGGACAAATGCAGGACTTGCTCAGAATATGATCTGCCAGGTATCGGATGACTGCTCGCCCTCTCACATGACCCAGCCCAACAAGATCTTGTTGCATGATGGTCACAACAGCGAGGGATGGAGGGAAGAAAATGTCTTGGTTGGCAGGCAGCGTCTGTCACGTCTGTCACAGCTCTCAGCCAGGGCTCTGACTCTCACAGGAGAGACCGCTCATGCTTCTGTGCAGCGAATGGACGCAAACTGCCGAGAAGTGCAGCCTTTGGACCAGGAGCGCAGCTCTCTTAGGACTACACCTCCAGAGCTCTCAAAAAGGACAATGTTATTGTTGTTGTTGTGTTGTGGAGTTGGAACTGACTTATAAACTGACCCTCCAGAAAGTTTTCAGAGGCAGTGAATTTCATGATAATTGATTGCCTATCTTTCTCCCATGGAGCTGCTGGTGGAATCCTAACAGGACAATGTTGTTGTTGTTGTGTACCATCGAGTGGAAACCGGCCCATAGCTGACCCTCCAGGGGTTTTCAGAGGCAGTTAGTCACATGGCAGGAGATTGCCCATCCTTCTCCTATCTGGTGGATTGAAACCACATGCTTTCAGGATAGCAGCACAGTTCCTTGCTGATAGGCTACCATATTGTTGTTGTTGTTGCTGTTATGTGCCATCAAGTCACCTGTGACTCATAGCGATCCAACGTACAAGAGTTCTGAAGCCTGCCCTGTCCTGAGCCAGTCGCACTGACTCCAACACACCTACCCCCCATTGCCCTAGTTACTCTATCAATCCATCTCATACAGGGTCTTCCTTTCTTACACTGACCCTCCACCCTTCAATATGGCTTGAAGCTCAACATCAAGAAAAGAAAGATTCTCATCAATGGGCCAATTGGCAGCACCATGATGGACGGAGAAGAGATTGAGTTTGTTAACTGTTACAGCTGGCTTGGCTCCACAATCAACACTTTTGGCATCAGCTGTCAAAAAATCAGAGAGTGTATTGCATTAGGTAATCTGCATTAGGGACCTTTCCAGAGTACTGAGAAGCAACGATGTCAGTCTAGAGACTAACATGCGCCTGATCCAGATCATGAACTTTGCAATTACTTACTGTGCATCAGAGAGCTGGATAATGACTAAGAAGGATAGAAGAAGAATTGATGCCTTTGTGTTGTGGTGCTGAAAAAGAGTCTTGAACATACCATGGATTACCAAAAAAAACAAGTAGATCTGTCTGGGAGAGGATGGAACCAAGTTTCTCCTTGGAGGCTCAGATTTGAAGCTCAATATCAAGAAAACAAAGATTCTCACCACTGGGCCAATTGGCAGCATCAGGATGGATGGTGAAGAGATTGAGATAGTTAACAGTTTTAGTTCACTTGGCTCTACAGTCAACACTCTTGGTAACAGCAGCCAGGAAATCAGGAGATGAATTGCATTGGGAAAGTCAGCTGTGAGGGACCTCTCAAGAGTGCAACGATGTCAGGCTGGAGACTAAGGTGCACCTGATCCAGGCTATAGTCTTTGCAATTACATGCTATGCATCGGAGAGTTGGACAGTGAATGGGGATGATAGAAAGAGAATTGATGCCTTTGAGTTGTGGTGCTGGAGAAGAGTGTTGAATGTACCATGGACTGCTAGGAGAACAAACAGGTTTGTCCTGGAAAGGGTGAAGCCAGAATGTTCCCTGAAGTCAAGGATCCTGAAGCTTCATCTGACATACTTTGGGCATGTTGCAAGGAGGGACTGGTCCTTGGAGAGGGACATCATGTTTGCGAGAGTGGAGGGGCAGCGCAGGAGAGGAAGACCTCGATGAGATGGATCAATTCTGTGAGTGGAGTGGTGGGAATGAATGTGTTTGAGACAGCGAGGTTGGCACAGGATAGAACGGCGTTTAGGGCTCTTGTACATAGGGTCACTATGAGTCACAAATGACTTGATGGTACATAACAACATCTCACATACTCTGAGCATGTGGCCAGGAGGGATGGCCACCATAGGATGTGTAAAATAAAATACTGTAATGCCATGTTACTCACCTTCCAACTCTCTTGCATGGATGCCTGAGGCTAGAGAGAGCAAGCTTCTGTGTTGTGAGCTGCTTGTGTAAGGCCATGTGATGGCGAAGTCCATGTGAAAGGAAGCAGGTTTTTAACTGGTGGAACTTCTGAGAGTAAGGCCCTCATTCACCTTCACTCCTGGGACTCAACTCAACCTTCTGATTCAATTTTCAGTCCAACAAGTCTGTTAAATGAGCTGTGACCCCTGGGAGGCACTCACACCTTAGAATAATCAGCTGTTTGAGATGCAGAAGGCAGGATTTGCTAAGGACAAAGTCCAGAAAACAGAAAGGGCTAGGGAAGAAGACAAGAAGAGGATACAGACATGGGTAATGCAGGAGAGAAGTCGGATGTGGAATGTTACATATGTCATGAAATAAAAGGCATAGACGTTGTCACATGGAAAACCAATGTGCATTTGGATTGTGGTAGAGGAAGGTGGAGGGTCAGAAAAAGAAAGATTCTCAACGGGATGGAATGATACAGTGACTGTAACATTAGCTGGAGCATGTCCGAGAAGGTGAAGATGGTGCAAGATAGTACTGTTCTTAGGGCTGCTATGAGTCATAGCTGACTCGATGGCACCTAACAACAAGAGGAAAACCAGTAACCACTGCAGTTGCAAGAAGCCAAAGCAAACGAGTTTGTTTTAGCAACTGTGTAAAAGGGAAATGGCTGACAGGTCAGGAAAGGGGAATGGAGACTGCCAGTAGGACAGTTCCTCCTGAGACTCAAATGCCTGCGTCCTGGAAATCTACGCAGGCTACACTATTAAAGCTTTCTTCTCAAGGTGCTACCAGGAAGGTGCACATACATCTTGCCTGCAGGTTTTCTCTGATATGAGAGACCTTTGGCCTGGGCAAGGAAACCAGCCTTATGCAGACCTGTTGTGTGCCTTTGAGTCAGAATTGACCCATAGCTGACCCTCCAGCGGGTTTTCAGAGGAATCACACAGGAAGGAGGGGATGGCCCACCCTTCTTCTGCAAGAGGCAGCTGAATTGGAACTAAATGAGTTTAGGATCAGGCAGCTTCTTGGCACTAAGCCACCAGAGTTCCTTCTGTGGAGACCTAGAAGGAAGAAAATCTCAGTCACCGAGTGTTCTCAGATAATGCCACAGATGAGGAGAGCCAGAGGCAATATTTTTACCGTTTTAGCCCAGGTTCAGGCAGGTCAAAGCGTAAATGAAGTAGTCTCTAGGTCTACTCTGAGGAGGCCTTCATTTTTAGATGTGAATATAGTATGAGAGGAGTTCTGGTGGCCTAGTGGGTAAGGGGTTGTGCTGACAACCCAAAGGTGGTCAGTTCGGATCTACCAGTTGCTTGTAAAAGAAAGATGGGCAGTCTCCTCCTGTGATTTTTCAAAAAACCTCCTGGAGGGTCAATTAGGAGTCAGTTCTGATTCCTTGGCAACAAGTTGAGGGTTGGTTTGATTTTTTTTTTTAAATGTTGTTGTTGTTGTTTTTGTTGTGTACCATCAAATTAAAACCGACCCATAGCTGACCCGCCAGCGGTTTTCAGAGGCAGTTAATCACATGGGAGGAGATTGTCCATCCTTCTCACGCAGAGCAGCTGGTGGATTCGAACCGCATGCCTTTGGGATTGCAGCACAGCTTCTTGCCACTAGGCCACCAGAGCTCCCTTTTATTATCTGTGCATAAGTAAGAAACTTTTCTAAGGGATTTGTGGGTGAAACCACACAGAGTTAGCATGGAGGCTCTGCACATTGACTTTTTTAACTGGTCAGTGGACTTTTTTTTAATAGAAATTTTTAATTTTAATTGTGATTTTAACGAAAGTTTATAGAAAAGTTAGATTTCCACCCCTTCCTCCTCCCCCAATTCACTTTTTTAAAAAAATACTCATCTGTGGCACCCAACAGTAATATCCTACAGCATATAATTATCACAATTTTGTTCATTCACAAATGTATGGATGGACTCTTTAGGTTGTGACCAGGAAAACTGGTGTGGAATTACCTTCTTGCATTTTTTGCTTTTCATATTTTTTATATATATCTAATATAACTGCTAGATAATAAAATTAATTTTAAAATATTTATTTAAAACATTAATTTAAAAAACATTCATTACTGTGCAATTGGACCGTTTTCTTTCTTAGGCACTCCACCTCTGGATTAGCAATGCAGTAATTGGACTTTTAACTCAAAAAATAGTTGTTTCTGGGTTTAGCAGGCAACACTTTTCCTCTGATGCAGACTGTTGAGTGGAGATCTGCTCTGCTAAAATCCCCCTAGTTCACACACAGGAAGAAAGAATCAACATCTCTGGTTAACAGCCAGTGAGGACTCTGGATCTGCAACAGTTATGTGATTGTGCTGCCGGGGTCCTCTGAGGTCAGCCGCCACCCCACCCAGTGAACTTTGAGGGGCCAACATCCCCAGAGACCTTGGCTGCAGCTTCCCTAAGAGACCAGAGCCAGAGGTCCCAGCTGAGCTGCTTCCAGACTCCGGACCCACAGAAACTATGAACAGATTTTATACTGCTGAATATTGGGAGTTACTTGTTATGTTGCAATAGATGATTAATACGCTCGGTCAGAAGCTTTCTGATCTTGAGAGCCTGTCAGAAATTGTGTGGAACAAATGCTAAATAAATAAATACTTCTGAACTGGGGACACTCCAGAGGCACCACCTGGGGGAGAGGTGAATGTGGAAAGATCTTGTGATCACGGAGAGTGTCAGATATAAAAAAGAGTGTGAGGGTGTGAAGGAGAGAAATAAAGAAAGAAATTGGTCCCAAGAAATGAACAGAGCTTTATTGCGCGGTCTGAGAGGGACGCCAAGTGACCTGGCCACACAGCATGTGGACAGGATCGAAATGGCGCCAGGACAGTTTGGGGAGGTTCCTTTTTATAGGGGTCCTGGGGAGGACTAAGATGATAATTCTCTTGGAATTTGGTGTGTTAATTAAGTTTTTAAGGTTTTAGCTATTTTTAATCAAGCTTAGACTCTTCTCAGGATCCATTGTCTGGTCTGGTCTTTGATATGACCAGCTGAGATGTTATCAAGTTTCTCAGGAAGTGATCAAGCTTGGGGATGGTGGGGCAACTGCCATATTCTTCCTTCAGAAAGACTTTAACTTTTTCTTTCATTTTTTTTTCTTTAAGGTGAAAGCAAAGATAGTTTTATCAGAAAATACACATCACGGAAAGCGAGAAAATTGCTCTGAAAATAGAGAGTGGAGAAAAGACATGACAGAACTTTTTAAACAGAGCTGTCCTGACAAACTTGATCATGTGATTTTGCCAGCATATCACCAAACAATTTTTTAATAAAAATATTATATAAGTATTTTAAATCTTTTTTTGCATGGTGTTTTT
>NW_006399941.1:2437470-2438603 GCF_000299155.1 Elephantulus edwardii | reverse complement strand
GGAAGTCAGGAGACAAATTGCATTGGGAAAATCAGCTGTCAGGGACCTCTCAAGTGTACTAAAGAGGAACAATGTTAGGCTGGAGACTAAAGTGCGCCTGATCTGGGCTATAGTCTTTGCAATTATGTGCTATGCATTGGAGAATTGGACAGTGACTAGGGATGAAAGAAATAGAATTGATGCCTTTCGGCTGTGGTGCTGGAGAAGAGTGGTGAATATACCATGGACTACTAGGAGACCGGGTTTGTCCTGGAGAGGATGAAGCCGGGCTTTTCCTTGGAGTCAAGGATTCTGAAGCTTCGTCTGACATACTTTGGGCATGTTGCAAAGAGGGACCGGTCCTTGGATAGGGACATCGTGTTTAGGAGAGTGGAGGAAGACCCTTGATGAGATGGATCGATTCTGTGATTGGGGTGGTGGGAAAGAGTGTGAGTGTGTCAGAGATGGTGAAGTTGGCACAGGATACAGCAGGGTTTAGGGCTCTTGTACATAGGGTCACTATGAGGCGCAAGCGACTTGAGGGCACATAACAACAACAACAACTAGTTTATTTACAAAATTAGAATACATTGTTTTCAAGAACAAATTCTTTCAATTTCCCTCACCTCGACCCCATCAAATTGTACAACCCCATGACTAATAACCCCTCTCCCTCTGCACATCCTCATCCCTCTGCTTCTAATCTCTGCCATCCGTCTTGGATCCTTATACTCATTCTATAAATAATGGTTCTATACAATATTTATCCTCATGAGACTGAGTTCACTCAGCATAATGCTCTCCAGTGCCTCCCAAGTTAGATAATAATTTACAAAATCATTACTCCTGCATGCTGCATAGCATTCCATTGTGTGAGTATACCATAATTTCTCAATCCATTCGTTTGTGGTTGGACATTTGGGCTGTTTCCGTGTTTTTGCAATGGTGAATAATGCTGCTATGAACATTGGTGTACAAATCTATGTTTGTGCCTCAGTTCTCATTCTCAGGGTATATGCCAAGTAATGGAATAGCTGGGTCATATGGAATTTCTATGTTCAGCTTTTTGAGGAAGTGTCAAACTGCCTTCCAGAATGGTTGTACCCTTTTACAATCTCACTAACAATGTATAAAAGTTCCTTTCTTGCCACATA
>NW_006399941.1:2431837-2436749 GCF_000299155.1 Elephantulus edwardii | reverse complement strand
ATTTTCTTGTCAAATATCAGTTGACCGTAGATAGCTGGGTCTATTTCTGGGTTCTCAATTCTGTTCCATTGTTCTATGTACCTGTCATTGTACCAGCACCATTCTGTGATAAGGCTCATTTTAAAGAAATAAAAAGGAACTGCAAATTTTTACTTTTTTGGTGGTATCACCAAATTGTTAAATAAAACATATTTTAAGTTCAAATCATTGAGAAGCTCTCGTGGCCTAGTGGCAAGAAGTTGTCCTGCAATCCCAAAGGCCTGTGGTTCAAGGCTACCAGCCATTCCACAGGAGAAGGATCAGCCATCGCCTCTCTTGCAGTTAACCGCCTCTGGAAACCTATGGGTCAGTTCCGACTCTGTGATACACAACAACACAACAACATGCAGTTCACAGGAAGTTACATTTCTAACTCAAAAGCAGTTCCACTCTGGTGGTTCGAATCTACCAGCAGCTCTATGGAAGAAAGATGGGTGTTCTCTTCCTGTGTATTGAAAACCCTCTGGAGTGTCAGCTTTAAGCCAGTTCTAACTCCCCAGCAATGACTTTAACACTAGTGATCAAGGGCATAGGCTTGAAACTAGGCTGTCTAGATTCAGAATTTTTCATATACTGATTCCACCAGTCACAATTGCCATGACTTTAGGGAATTATGTCATCAATTTCTACATTTGAAAAATAGAGGTTGCAGTAGAGTCTCCCTTGTCAGGATTATAGAAGTTGATAAGAGCTTATGACTAATAAAGTGGTGGTTAGGACAATAAAGCAGAACATGGAATGCTACAGAAGTCTTTGCATGCTAGGAGGAGGTAGCAGGGGGAGCAGCAGTATCTGCCACAGGAAGTCTGTACCACGATAGCATAGTTGGTGTGACAAACAGCTCCCTCCAAATGCAAAGCAGAATAGAGCTCAACCGTTCACGCAAGATACAAACTATGCTTCATCCAATTGAAACTACTGGGAAAATGAGGTGGGATAGTACTTTAAAGAGTTAATGAAACAAAAACCAAACACACTGGCAGCCAAGTCAGTTCTGAGCCATAGTGACTTTCTGCTGGCTTCTAAGCCTCGACCTCTACCAGAAGAGATTGCCTCTCTTTCCCCCTCAGAGAAGCTGGTAGATTTGAACTTTTGACCTTCAGTTAGCAGACAATATGCAGCACACTTCACTACTAGAACTCCTAAATATTTAGTAGATGTACACTCCCCCCCCCCCGTGGAATGCTTTTTATTCTTAAACTTGCCAGGAAAAAAAAAAACCAAATCAGGCAAATCCATTGCTGTCGAGTAGGATGACTCATGGCAATGACCCATGTTACAGAGTAGATCTGAGCTCCACAGGGTTTTCTTGGTTCGAATCTCTCCATAGCAGATTACCAGGCCTTTCTTCTGTGGCATATTGAGTAGGTTTAAATTTCTATCTTTGAAATTAATAGTGCACCACAAGCCAGTTCCACTCAGGGATCTTATTCACTTATCACAATCAACACTCTTGGGACCAGCACTCGGGAGATCAGGAGATGTATTACACTAGGAAAGTCTGCAGTCAGGGACCTCTCCAGAGTACTAGAGAGCAAAGGTGTCAATCTGAAGACTCAAGTGCGCCTAATCCAGGCCAAAGTCTTTGCAACCACTTGCTATGCGTCAGAAAGCTAGAAAATGATTAGCGATGACAGGAGAATTGATACCTTTGAGTTATGGTGCTGAAGAGGAGTATTGAATATACTATGGAGTGCTAGAGCAAACAGTTTTGACCTAGAGAGGGTGAAACCAGGCTGCTCCTAGGAGGCAAGGATTTTGAAGCTCCATCTGATATGCTTGGGTATGTTGCAAGGAGGGATGGTCCTTGGAGAGGGACGTCATGCTTGGGAGAATGGAGGGACAACGCAAGAGAGGAAGACCCTGGATGAGATAGATTGACTCAGTGACTGGGGTAATAGGGGTGAGTATGTTGGAGACCATGAAGTTGGCACAGGATGAAGCAGGGTTCAGAGCTGTTGTACAAAGGGTCACTAAAAGTAGCAAGCGACTCGATGGCACATAGCAACTATGAGTTGTACTCAACTGTACCTAACAGTAACAACAACAACTCTCCTAATAACCCCCGTATTGTGAGCACTGTCTGTGAGTTCTGTGTGATCACTGCAGTGGATTAACTGACTCAGTGGTAGAACAGCGAGAGCTCTTGGAGTGATGGTTTGTGTTAGCATTGACAGAAGTAGGTGGAGCATGGGGCCATGTCAGACCTTATAGGAATCAGTATTGTGTGGTGATGTTGTGGGTGGAGACTGTTTCCCCTTGCGAAGCTAGTGGAGGTCAGACACAGACACCCTCATACCAACCACACAGTTTTTTACACCAAACCATCATGGAAAAGTTGCAGAGTTGCTTTTGGAATGGCAATGTCTATCTGTGTTTCATTGATTATGCAAAGGCATTTGACTGTGTGGATCATGACAAACTGTGGCTGACTTTGAGAAGAATGGGAATCCCAGAACGCTTGATCGTGCTGATGCGAAACCTATACTTGGACCAGGAGGCAGTTGTCAGAACAGAGCAAGAGATCCCTGCATGGTTCAAAATTGGGAAAGGTGTGCATCAAGGATGTGTCCTATCTCCATATCTTTTCAATCTATATGTGGAACAGATTATCTGGGAGGCTGGCTCTATGAGGAGAAGTATGGCAACAGGATTGGCGGTAGACTCATCACCAATCTGTGTTATGCAGATGACATAACCCTGCTTACTGAAACTGAGGAGGACCTGAAGTGTTTGCTGCAGAAGGTCAAGGATTGCAGCCTTCAATATAGATTGAAGCTCAACATCAAGAAAACATATTCTCACCACTGGGATGATTAGCAACAGCATGATAGATGGTGAAGAGATTGAGATTGTTGACAGCTTCCGTTTGCATGGCTCTACAATCAAAACTCTTGGTACCAGCAGTTAGGAAATTAAAATATGAAGTGCATTGGGGAAGTCTACTGCCAGAGACCTCTCCAGGGTACTAAGAAGCAATGATGTCAGTCTGGAGACTAAGGTGCGCCTGATACAGGCCACAGTCTTTGCCATTACTTACTATGCATCAGAGAGCTGGACAATGACTAGAAACGATAGAAGGAAAGTTGATGCCTTTGAACTTTGGTGCCGGAGAAGAGTATTGAATATATCATGGACTGTTAGGAGAACGAACAAGTTCATCTGGGAGAGCTTTGAACCAGGCTGCTCCTTGCATGCAAGGATTCTGAAGCTCTGTCTGACATACTTTGGACATGTTGCAAGGTGGGATCAGTCCTTGGAGAGGGACGTCACGCTTGGGAGGATGGAGGGACAGCACAGGAGAGGAAAACCCTCAGTGAGATGGACTGATTCTGTCCCTGGGGAAATGGGGATAGGAGTGTCAGAGACAATAAGGTTGGCAAGAGATAGAGCAGGGTTTAGGGCTGTTGTACATAGGGTCACTATGAGTCTCAAGCGAGACACATAACAACAACAACAACAACAACAACAGGCCATGTGAGAAGAGAAGCCTGAGGTAGTTTGTCACGGCAGAGGAGAAGAGAAAAACTTTCCCATAACCTGGATAATTATCTGGTAGATTTTGGAAAATGGACCTGAAGGGGTCTTCTGTAGGAACAACATCAGTCACAAAGGCCAGGATAGAGCCACCTCCTGCCCCCTGCCACAGTGTGGAAGCCTGAAAATTATGCTCTCCTGGAGTCTAGATATAGTTCTGGGAAAAACTGGAAAAACCCCAAATTCACAGACAATGTCGTGAATTGATTGGTTAACACTGACTAAAATTAAGTCTTCAGCAGAGGTAGAATGAAAGCTTTAGATAGAATCTAATTATAGACAAAACGAGCTTATGTTTTTGCAACCTAAGTTTGTACCCTGTGTAAAAATTGAGTAAGCTTTAGTCATACAAGTGGAAATGTGGTTTGAAAAAACAACGAAACTCTATTATATTTGCATTGCACAAGAGTTTAAAAAATCTCAGATTACCACTTCTTCACAGATCTCCTCCTCTTTGCATCATGCATGGACTTGGTCCAAGGCCTGCCTGGTGAATATTCCCCTGAAGGATCCTCAGTGTTTCTGAGCACATGTTCCCACCCAGTAACTGATCTCTTGAACCAATATTGACTTTCATGCAGTAAAACAAGAAAGCGTTAGTCATAAGCATAGCTGCTCTTTCAAGGGCATAAGCAGTAGTTGTGTGAATGAAAATTCTCTGGAATTTACTCAGGATGCCAGTCCTTTACTTCCACCTTTTGTGGCTAGATTACTTCACCTAATTTAATTTGGGGTGGGGGAAAATTTTTTTACCTTTACTTTACCTTTCCACATCAGCATAGATCTTAATATCTTTGTAAGAAAAATAGTTTGTTTTGCTTAAATTTATTAAATATGGGTAAAAGTTTAAGGAGAAAACTTGTTTTCTAGTTCAAACAAATTTTTAATGTAGGGTAGTTCATGGGGTCACTATGAGTCATAGGTGACTCGATGCAGCATAACAACAACAACAACATATTAATTTGGGACATTGGTCTCGGACTCTCCACAATATAACAGCACTTTTCCCACTTCTTCTTGGTGTGTACCATTTCCATTAGTCTTCGTTTTCTCTCCATGCTTGCCTTCTGAGCTTTGTTGTTACAATGCTGCTGAGTAGACTCATAGTGACAGAAGGAAACCCTGCCGAATACTGCTGCCCCATGGAAACAAAGCCCAGCATATTAGCCACAGCTTACTAGTGTGGTGGGGCCTGGGGACATGCACATAACCAACAGGTCTAAACCAACTTTGTAAAGAATTGTGCTACAATCCCAAAGGCATGCAGTGAGAATCCACAGGAGAAGGATGTGTAATCTCCTCCCAGTTTACTGTCTCAGGAAATCCCTGGACAGGT
>NW_006399941.1:2413655-2429832 GCF_000299155.1 Elephantulus edwardii | reverse complement strand
AAAAAAAAAAGAGTCAAAGAACTCTAGTACAGGCCTAGAGCCATGGGCCAGAGCTGTTAGGCTGATGGTCAAGGGGAGACCTGTCTATGAACATCCTTGAGAAAAAGCTCTCCTGACAAAAGAATGAATCCTGAGTGTTTCTAACTGATTTACAACCTGTTAAACACCATTGGTACTAGCAGTCAGGAAAAAAAGGAGATCATTGCACTAGGAAAATCTGCAGTTAGAGACCTTTCCAAATTATTGAGGAGCAGTGATGTGGGTTTGAGGACTAAAGTGTGTCTGATCCAGGCCACTATCTTTCTGATTACTAGGTATGCATCCAAGACCTAGACAATGAATAAGGATGACAGAAAAAGAATTGATGCCTTTGAGCTGAGGTATTGGAGAAGAACACTGAACATCCCATGGAGGGCCAAGAGAATGAACAATTGTGTCTTGGAGAGGGTGCAGCCAGAGTGCTCTTTGGAGGAAAGAATGATGAGGCTTCACTTCACTTACTTTGGACATGTTGCTAGGAGGGCTGTTCCTTGGAGAGGAACATGATGGAGGGTCAGTGAAGGAGGGGAAGACCTTCAACCAAGTGGATTGACACAGTGGCTGCTGCAATGGGCTCTTGTGTGTCAGGAAGTGTGAGCATGGCACAGGACAGAACAGGGTTCAGATCTTTTGTTCATGGCGTCGCTGTGAGTCATACTTGACAGCAACTAACAACAATAACAATTCCTTAATAAACCCACAATTGTGAGCATTGTGAGTTCTCTGTGGTCTTTACAACAAAGTACCAAACCTAGTATATCGGTGGGCGTCATGGAAAGGAAATTGATGTTACAACTGATAGTACAAGATGCAGGAATGTCGTTTGCCTTGCCGCGTAGGGATCAATGCAATGATGTCAGTTTAAAGACCAACGTGTATTTGACCCAAGCCATGTTGTCGTCTTAGGTGTTGTTGAGTTCACTATGACTCATAGCAACCCTGTGAACCACAGCTCTGACTCATGTCCTGCAGCACCTTCACCATCACTGATACACTCCAGCCCACAGCGACAGTCACTGTGCTGATCGATCTTGTTGAGGGTCTTCATCTCTTTCTCTGACCCTCTACCTTTCCAAGCATGAGGCCTTTTTCCAAGGACAGACCTCTTCTGACAACATACCCAAATCATATGAGACCCAGTTTCACTATCTTTGCCTCAAAGGAGGATCCTCGTTTTACTTCCTCCAAGACAGAATTTTGTTCTTTTGGCAGTCCATGCAATATTCAGTACTCTTCTCCAACACCACAGTTCAATAGCATCTATTCTCCTTCTGTCATCCTTATTCATTGTCCCATTTTCAGATGCATAGCAAGTTATTGGAAAGAACATAGCCTGAATCAGATGCACCTTAGTCCTCAAAGTGACACCATTACTCCTCAATACTTTGGAGAGTTCCCTAACTGTAATGAGCTTTGAAGAAAATAGCTATGTATATGTAAAACAGAAGAATTTTATCTTTTAATGGAGACTAAGGTGCACCTAATACAGACCATGGTCTTTGCAATTACTTGCTATGCATCAGAGAGCTGGACAATGACTAGGGATGATAGAAGGAGAGTTGATGCTTTTGAGCTTTGGTGCTGGAGAAGAGTATTGTATACACATACCATGGACTACTAGAACAAACTTCTGGAGAGAGTGAAGCCAGGCTGCTCCTTGGAGGCAAGGATTCTGAAGCTCTGTCTGACATAATGTGGACAGGTTGCAAGATGGGATCAGTCCTTGGAGAGGCACGTCATGCTTAGGAGGGTGGAGGGACAGCGTAGGAGAGGAAGAACCTCGATGAGATGGATTGACTTCAGTGATTGGGGTAATGGTCAGAGACAGTGAGATTGGCACAGGACAGGGCAGGGTTTAGGGCTGTTGTACTTAAGGTCGCTATGAGTCGCAGGCTACTCCACACATAACAACAACAACAAAGATTTTTAAGATAAGAGAGGGAAGAAGACTCTATTCTCAAAAGTGCTCTTTGACACATAAAGCAACCACCGCTGGACCAGGAAGGAAGAAGACCCAGAGTCTGCACTGCCACGGGGATGGAAGGAGTGGAAACCGAAGTTTGGAAATTCCACGTCAACTAGGGACTGTCGTGCTGGGCAGCTGGCAGAAAGTCACTCGTTGGTGACACAGAGCATTGATAGAAATGAAGTTAAATAGAAAAATGATGACAGTTGGAGAAGGAGCTGTTAGTCTGGCGCTGGGACAAAATAAATAGAGGTGGCAGCAAGTGCACAAATGGATCCAGTGTGTAAATGGGAAAGAAAAAAGCAGCAGGTCTTCCACAGCGTAATTAATGAGGGCACAGAGAGGATGGGGTCATGTGGGTGTGGACGTGGGGGCTGCGGGAAGGGACAACAACTGGGCGTGAGGAGGCAGCCTTCTGGAGGGAGTGATGAAAACCCAAGGCTGATTTGTAATGGTTTCTCATTTCTGTGAACATACTAAAACCCACCATTTATTTAACCACAATTGTGCCATTTATTTATTTGAGCAGTTATTGTAACATGGGTGAACGTTTACAGAGATCATTATTTTTTCCATTCAACAGTTCAAGTTTTGTGAAATTAGTTGCAGTTCCCATGACACAATGGCATTCTTTCCACCTCCTTGTTATGTTTTCCATTCCCATTTCTCGTTCTTTTTCACCTTTTCCTGTCTGTCTTATTCACCTAGACAAAAGCTGCCCTTTTGATTTCTTGGATGTGTGATTGTTCTAACCAGTGTATATCTCCCCAATGTTCTTGTTCCTGTTACAGGTCTGGGTACTGTTTGGCTGAAAGTTAAAATCTAGAGTTCAGTTCTAGATTTGTGACTGAGGGCCACAGTCTTGGGGATTCTACCAGGATCTGTCAAACCAGTTGTTACTTGCCTTCAAGTTGAGTATGACCAATAGCAATCCTATAAACAACAGATCTGACCTCTGTCCTATCCTGTGCCATCCTCACACTTCTGACACACTCGAACCTATTGCAGCAGTCATCGTGTCAGTCCACCTGGTTGAAGGTCTTCCTCTCCTTTGCTGACACTCCACCCTTCCCAGCATCATGTCCTTCTCCAAAGAAGAGCTCCTCCTGGTAACAAGGCTGAAGTATGTGAGGTGAAGCCTCATCATCCTTGCCTCCAGAGAGCACTCTGGCTGCATCTTCTCCAAGAATATCTGTTTGTTCTTTTGGCCATCCATGGGATGTCCAGTGCTCTTCTCCAACACCACAGCTATAAGGCATCAATTCTTTTTTTCTGTCATCCTTACTCAGACCAGTGAACCTGACCATTTTTATGATTTTGAGTTTTGTTCCACATTTTTCTTTTACTCTACCCAGCACCCTCCATTACAATCCCTTTCAGAGCTGTTGGTTATGCTAGTAGAGCACCAGCTAGTTCTTCCAGTCTTTGGGTCCCAGAGGGCTCATGTGGTCCATTAACCCTTTGGACTAATTTTTTCCTTTTATTTTCCTTACTTTTCTTTCCTTCTGAAATGGAAAGACCAAGAGTTGAACCTTAGTGGGTCACTCATAAGCTTCTAGGACCTCAATTTCTATTCACCAAAGTGATGGAACGCTGTCTGTGTCTACTATGGCCTTGATGTCCCCTGATGCTACGATCCTGAGTCATAATCCCCGTGACTCATTGCCTTTGTTATTGTTGCTATGTGTAGTCAGGTTGGAACCCACTGACAGTTCACCCTCCAGTGGGTTTTGCACTTCCAACCCAAAGACAAGACGTTTGAGTCTACCAGCCACTCCATGGAAGAAAGATGGGCAATCTCTTCCCATGTGACTTAACTGCCTCTGCAAACCCTCTGGAAGGTCAGCTATGGGTCGATTCTGATTCAACAGTACACAACAACAAATCACACATGATTTGATTCCCCATTTTTCTCCCGTGGAGCAGATGGTGAATTTGAACCACTTGCCTTTGGGTTGGCAGCACAACTCCTTACCACTTGCCCTCTGTATATTCCTGCTATGACCCTGGATATATTTGTATCACATATAAATACTTATGTAGAAATATCCTCTGTGCAACCTGTCCGTGGATGTAGTCTCCTTAACCTTCCCACATCTGTTCAGCTGCATGTTTCTATGGCCATTCCTCATTATTGTTACAACTATTATTGCAATTATGAAGGTAATAGTGTATATCTTTGTTGCCTGGTGTTTTTACTGTTGTTGTTGTTGTTATGTGCCGTCGAGTTGCTTGCGACTCATAGCGACCCCATGTACAACAGCCCTAACCTCTGTCCTGTGCCAATCGAACTGTCTCCAACATGCCCCTGCCGATTACCCCAGTAACTGTATCAATCCACCTCCTAGAGAGCCTTCCCCTCTTGCGCTAGTGTCTTCTTTTTCCTAGATGGTTTTACACTGATTTCCGCTTATATGTATACTGTCTTTTCTTTCACTGACGTAAGTCTGTGTCTGCCTTCTAGAGAGTGATTTACCCTCTCTGATAAACTTCAAAGAATGTTTCTTTCTGTGTGTAAACATTTTCTGGGCTTCTATTGGTAGGGGATCCATTACATAGTCCATAGGGAGGTGCATTGCTAACCCAAAGGTCATGCTTCTCTCAAATCTTCCAGTAACTAGGAGGAAGAAAGGGGAACAATCTCTCTGATGCAAATTATAATCTCTGAAAATTCCTTAGAGGGTCACTTATGAGTCAGTTCTGACTCAACAGCAATGAGTTTGAATTTTTATAGCAGTAGTGTCATACATGACGTATATTAAGACATACTCTTACCTTAATCTAACTAAAAGGGGTCCTTAATTTTTTTAATAGCAGCTTTCCTGATATTTCATTCACATAGCATAAAATTCGCCTTTTAAAAGTGTACAATTGACTTTTACTATATGAAAAGAATTATGTAAACATAGCACAGTTTTAGGAATTTTCATCAAGACCACACCCCTGAGCCCCAAAGGAAATTACTAATGTACTTCCTGTTGCCTCGTTGTTGTATTTCTGTGCCCTTCAACTGGAATCGACTCATAACTGACCTCCATTGGATTTTCAGAGGCTGCATTTTGCCAAAGAGAGGATTTCTCATATTTTTCTCACAGAGCAGATGGGGGATTCGATCTGCCTACCTTTGAGTTGACAGCACAACTCCTTACCCCTAAGTCACCTGTTTCTAGAGATTTATTTCTTACTGTTAGTTGCTCTCTAGTCCCGTCTGACTCATAAAAATGCTGTGTAAACAGAATGAAACCCTGCTCAGTGCTGTGCCATCCTCACAATTTCTGCTATGTTTAAATTGATTGTTAGAGTTTATTCTAGGCACTTTATGTAAATGGATCATACAATATGTGGTCGTTTGTGATTGTTTCCCTTCACCTGTATGTTTTCAAGGTTCATCCATGCTGTTTATCATGCTGTTGTTGTTAGGTGCCTTCTCCTATTCGGCATCATCCTCACACGACCTGACGCACAAGAGCCAATCGCGGCAGTCACCGTGTCAGTCCACCTGGTGGAGTGTCTTCCTCTCCTTCACTGACCCTCCACCTTTCCCAACATCATGTCCCTGTCCAAGGAATAACCCCTCACAGCAACATGCCAAAAGTATGTGAGGTGAAACCTCATCATTGAAGGAAAAGCTAACTTGTAACTGCTGTGACATAAAGTTTGCTGGATGACTGAGGAAACCAGAGGTTTATTCGTGCTGCTGAACTGAACTTAGACTTTCACTTGTTGACTGAGAGGCTGTCAGAATTACAACAATAACAATTGAGGAATAGTGCCTTGTTAGTCTAGCTTGTGACTGCTGGACTGAACCTGGAGTTGCATTGTGTGATGCTTCCACTCCACAACCAGTTTCCCTAATAAAACCCCACAACTGTGTGTGAAGTCTGTGGGTCAATTTGCAACAAACATTGGACCAAATGATTTGTAGAAATAGGTGCAGAACTGCATGGGTGGCATATCTGACCATGTAGTTATTTGTGTGGTACTATGGAGGGACCAATCTTTGGAGAAGCACATCATGCTTGGAAGGGTGCAGGGATGGCACAGCAGAGTAAGACCCTGGATGAGATGGACTGACACAGTAACTATGGCAATGGGGGTAGGGGTGTCGGAGTCAGTGAGACCAGCTCAGGACAGGACAGGCTATTGTACATAGAGCTGCTATGAGTCACAGGCACATAGCAACAACAATGGATATTCTCAATGGGGAAAGTTCTGCTTATGAAGCAGATAAAAGTCAGACTCGGCATTCCTCACATTTCATGTGCTCCTTTCGCATGGGTCCACCCATGCCAATGTATACGGTGTCGAGTTGAAACCAACCCATAGCTGACCCTCCAGTGTGTTTTCAGAGGCAGTTAATTGCATGGGAAGAGATTGCCCATCCTTCTCTTGCAGAGTAACTTGGTGACCTTGAACAGCGTGCTTTCAGCTATACAGCGCAGCTTCTTGCCACTAGGCCACCAGAGATGTATATTTTTTTTTCTGTTGGTTAAACACATAGAAGTGGGTTTGCTGAGTCAGATGGTATGACTATGCTTAACTTTTCCAGATAGAGCTATTTTTGATGGGTATCAAACTTTTTTTCTAACTTATTTTTTTTAATTTAAATTTGTTATTAATTTCAGCAAAAATTTACAGAGGCTTTGGATTTCCATTCATTCATATTTATCCACTCTCAAGGCTTCCCCCCAGAACACTACCCTCTTGGAAAATTTAAAAAAAAAAGATTCTTTCATTGTTTTACAAACCCTCCCCCAGGTCCACTCCACCATGTAGCCTTCGCTCTAGATGCCTGTCATGACAGAAATACCTAGCTTGTTGCTGTTGAGTCAGAATCATCTTGTAGTTGACTCTCCATTGGGTTTCTGTGCCCGTAAATCACACAGGAAGAGGTTGCTTATCTTCTCCCGTGGGACCACTGGTGGATCTGAACCCTCAGAGAAGCAGTCTTTGGGTTAACAGCACAACTTTCTGTAGACTATGTCACTATGTTCCCCTGAGTGAAAGCTAGTAGTCCAAGTTCAAGTTGGTACTATCAGTTCTTTGTCAACACAGTTTGAAACCACCAACTCCTAGAGGATACTTCATTCTACTGTTGTTACATGCTGTCAAGTCATGTGTAGCACCTATAGGGACCTTATAAAGCAGATCTGAACCCTGTCTTAGTCTGTGCCATCCTCATACCTCCTGACACACTAGAACCCACTTCAGCAGTCATTGTATCAGTCAAGGGTCTTCATCTCCTTTGCCAACCTTTCCGAGCACCATGTCCCTCTCCATGGAATATCCCCTCCTAGCACCATGCTCGAAGTATGTGGGGTCAAGCCCCATCATTTCTGCCTCCAAAGAGCACTCCAGCTGCACCCTCTCAAAGACATATTTGTTTGTTCTTTTGGCGGTCCATGGGATGTTCAGTGCTCTTCTCAAAACCACAGCTCAAAGGTATCAATTCTTCTTCTGTCATCCTTATTCATCTCTAGCTCTCAGATACATAACAAGTCATTGAAAAGACAAGGCCTAAAGCAGACACAGCTTAGTTCTCAAACTGACATCATTACTCCTCAATAATTTCGAGAAGTCCTTACTCCTCAATAATTTGGAGAGGTCCCTAACTGAAGACTTTCCTAATACAGTACGTCTCAGGGTTTCCCAACTGCTGGTACCAATTGTGAAGCCAACCAAGCAAGACGAAGTTGTTGACAGTTTCAACCTTTTCTCAATCTATCATTATGTTGCCTATCAGTCCAGTGGTAAGACTCTTTGTTTTTTTAACATTAAGATGTAATCCATATTGAAGGCTATATTCTTTGATTCTCTACAACAAATGCTTTAAGTCGTCTTCACTTTCAACAGCAAGGTGGTGTCATCTGCATAATTCAGGTTATTGATGAGTTTCCCTCTGATCCTGATGCCACATTCCTCTTTATAGAGTCCAGCAAAGTCATTTTGATTCTAGCTCTGGTGAACTAGTGGCAACAAACTGTGCTGCAATCCTGAAGGCATATGATTCGAAGCCACAAGTTGTTCCATGGGACAAGGATAGACAATCTCTTCCTGTGCGATTAAGTGCCTCTGAAAACCTGCAGGAGGGTCAGCTATGGGTCGGTTTCAACTCTACCATAACACACACACACGCGCGCGATACATGTTGTTGTTGTTATGTGCCGTCGAGTCGCCTGCAACTCATAGTGACCCTACATACAACAGCCCTAACTCTGCTCTGTCCTGTGCCAATCACACTGTGTCCGATACACCCATCCTGATTATCCCAGTCACTGAATCAATCCACTTCATATAGGGTCTTCCCCTCTTGTGCTGTCCCTCCAGCCTCCCAAGCAAGATGTCCCTCTCCAAGGACCAGTCCCTCCTTAAACATGTCCAAAATATGTCAGATGAAGCCTCAGAATCCTTGCCCCCAAGGAGCAGCCCCGTTTAACCCTCTCTAGGATGAACCTGTTTGTTTTCCTAGCAGTCCATGGTACTCTCAATACTCTTCTCCAGCACCACAGCTCAAAGGCATCAATTCTCCTTCTATCCTCCTTAGTCATTGTCAAACTCTCTGATGCATAAAAAGTGATAGGCATTTTAAAATGTATCTCTGCTGTTTTAAGTTTCTCTTGTTATAAAGGGATGGACACTCCAGGAAAAGCACTATTTTGATGAACTCAGGGTGAATCAATAGGGACTATTTTAGAATCCTGTTTGTTATGTGCTGATTTGGTGAGGACTCACAGAGATCCTACAAACAACAGATCATCACCTTCCCATATATCCTCATGACCTCTGACATGCGCAGTTCCTTGTTATCGTTACTATGTCAACCCGCCTTGTTGAGGATCTTCCTCATTTCTCTGACTTTTCCCAGCATGGTGGCTTTTTTCAGAAACTGGCTCCTCCCTAACAATATGAGAGGGAGTTTCTCTATCCTTGCCTCTAAGGAGTAACACTGTACTTCCTTCAAGACAGATTTGTTTTTTCTTTTGGCAATCCACAAGATAATTTGTATTCTTTGCCACTGCCATAATTCAAAGGCATTGGTTCTTTGGCTTTACTTATTCATCGTTCAACTTTCAGATGCATAGGAAGCAAATGAAAATACCATTACTTGTATCAGGCACATCTTAGTCTTTAAACTGACATCCTTACTTTTTACATTTTGGAGAGGTCCTTGACAGCAGATTTCCCCAATTTAATATTTCTTTTGATTTCTTGGTTGTTTCTACCATAGGTGTTGATTGAGGATCCAAGAAAAATAAAATAGTTGACAACTTTAATTTTTTTTCTCTCCATCTAGGATGTTGCCTATTGATCCAGTGGTGAGGAAATTTATTTTCTTGATACAGAGACACAAGCCATATTGAAGGCTGTAGTCTTTAATCTTCTGCAACAAGTGCTTCAGGTCTTCAGTTTCAGCAAGCAAGGTTGTGCCATCTACATTAACTCAGGTTGTTGATGAATTTTCTTCCAATCTTGACGCCAGATTCTTTATATAGTCCAGTTTCTGGAATGTTTTGCTCAGCATACAGACTGAATAGGTATGGGGAGTGGACACAACCTGACATGTATCCTGATTTTAAACCATCCAGTATAACCTTGTTCTATTCAGACAATTACTTCTTGTTCTATGTGTAGGTTTGACAAGAGCACAGTGAAGTGTTCTGGGGTTTCCATTCTTCTCAATGTTAACCATAATTTTCTATGATTCATATAGTACAGTTCCTTTGCATAATCAACACAATAAGCCTCTTTCTGATATTCTCTGCTTTCATCAAGATCGATCTGATTAGCTAAGTACGGCCTCTTCTTAATCAGCTTAAATTTCTGGTAGTTCCTTGTCGATGTACTGTTTTAGTTATTTCTAAATAATCTTTAGCAATATTTTGCTTGTATGTATTATAATTATATTGTTTGATAATTTCCACATGATTTGGATCACCTTTTTAAAAAAAATAATGGAAACAAATATGGATCTCTTACAGTTCTACATTTCTTGCCATAGACTAGTGAACACACCCAGGGCTGCATTTGTTTTGATGAAATATTTCAATTGGTATTCCTTCAATTTCTGGCACCTGATTTTTTGCCGCCACTTCAATGCATCTTGGACTTCTTCCTTCTTCATTATTGAAATGGTTTCATGTAGACCAGTTCTTTTCAGTACAGTGATTCTACGTTCCTTCTAACTTCTTCTGATACTTCCTGCATCGTTTTTCACACAGAATCCTCCAGTATTGCAACTCCAGCTGTGAATCTGTTCTTCAGTTCTTTAAGCTTGAGAAATGCCAAGTGTGTTCTTCTCTTTTGATTTTCTAACTCCAGCTCTTTGCACTTTTTAGTTATAATATTTTTTCTTCTAGAGCTGTTCTTTGAAATCTTCTGTTCAGCTTTCTTGCTTCTACAGTTCTTCCCTCTATTTTGGCTTTTTTCCATTCTGTGTAAGTTTCAGAGTCTCTTCTGACATGCACCTGTGTGTCTCCTTTCTTCCCTAACTTTGTAATGACCTTTTGTTTCCTTTATGAATATCCTCTTTTCTGTCATCTCAGAACTTTTTTGGTCTTCGGTCATTAGTGTTCAATGCACCAAATCTACACTTAAGATAATTTTAAAATTCAGTTGGCATAGACTCAAGGGTATATTTTGGTTCTTGTATACTTGTTTTCCTTTTCTTCAGCTTCAGTTTGAACTTTCACATGAGTAATTGATGGTCTGTTCCCTGGTCGGTACCTGGCGTGGTTTTCCCAGCTGGTTCTGAACTTCTCTAATGATTTTTTTCCACAGATGTAGTCAATCTGGTTCGTGTGCGGTCTATCAGGTGAGGTTCATGTGTATAATCTCTGTTTATATATCTTAAGTTCATGGTTTCTTAGTGTCCTAGAACTGTCAAAATACTGACAACCAAATGATTTATAGCAATAAAAATGGATTGTCTCATCTTTCCAGGGATTGGCAGTGCATGTGAGATTACTGGCCGCATTGACTTTTTCTGAGAGCTCTGTGAGAGCAGCTTTCTCATGCCTTTCTTCTAGCTTCTGCTGTTTCTCAGATATTCTTGGCATTTTAAATTTGCAGTTATTTATCTGATCTTCGTCACATGGCTGTCTTTCATCTGTCCAAGCACATCTTCTCCAGAATGACCCCATGTTAATCTTTCTAATAATATCTTTCCAAACCTTATTGCTATTCAAATGTACATTCAACCTCTCCCGCCTCTCTTAGATCCTTATACCCATTCTACAATAATGGCTTTATACAATATTTATCCTTGTGGGACCGAGTTCACTCAGCATAATGCTCTCCAGTCCCTCTCAAGTTAGGTAATAATTTACATATTGTTCCTGCATGCTGCATAGTATTCCACTGTGTGAATGTACTATAATTTCTCAATCCATTTGTCTGTGGTTGGACATTTGAGCTATTTCCATGTTCCTGTCATGGTGAATAATGCTGCCATAAACACTGGTGTACAAATCTCCGTTTATGCCTCAGTTCTCATTTTCTCAGGTTATATTCCAAGTACTGGAATAGCTGGGTCATATGGAATTCCTTTGTTCAGCTTTTTGAGGAAGAGGCAAACTTCCTTTCAGAGTGGGTGTACCATTTTACAATCCCACCAACAATGTATAAGAGTTCCTTTCTCACCCATCATCTCCAACATCTATTACTTGCTGCCCTGTTAAACTTTGCTACTGTTACTAGAGTGAGATGGTGTCTCATTGTGGTTTTGATTTGCATCTCTCTTATTGCCAGTGATTTGGAGCATTTCTTCGTGTGTCTGTTTGCCATTCGAATATCTGTGAAAATTCTTTCCATGTCTTTTGCCCATTTTGTAATTGGGTTATCAGTCTTTTTCTAATTCCAGGATCCAAGCAGGGTGAGAGAGGTTTGAAGCAGAGGGATGAGAATGTGTGGGGTGGGGAATGGGGGCATTAATCACGGGGTTGTACAATTTGTTGGGTGGGGGAATGAGGGAAATTGAAGGTATTTGTTCTTGAAAACAATGTATGTGGATTTTGTAAATAAACTAGTTGTGTTGTTTTTATGTGCCATCGAGTCGCTTGCAACTCATAGCAAACCTATGTACAAGAGCTCTAAACGCCGTTCTACCCTGTGCCAACCTAGCCATCTCAAATGCACTCATTCCCACCACTCCACTCACAGAATCGATCCGTCTCATCAAAGGTCTTCCTCTCCTGAACCATCCCTCTATTCTGCCAAACATGATGTCCCTCTCCAAGGACCAGACCCTCCTTGCAACATGCCAGATGTCAGATGAAGCTTCAGAATCCTTGACTCTAAGGAGCATTCCAGCTTCATCGTCTCCAGGACAAACCTGTTTGTTCTCCTACCAGACCATGGTATATTCAACACTCTTCGTCAGCACCACAGCTCAAAGGCATCAATTCTCTTTCTAGCATCCCTATTCATTGTCCAACTCTCTGATGTGTAGCACGTAATTATGAAGACTACAGTCCAGATCAGGTGCACCTTAGTCTTGAGCCTGACATCGTTGCTCTTCAGTACTCTTGAGAGGTCCCTCACAGCTGACTTTCTCAGTACAGTTCATCTCTTGATTTCCTGGCTGCTGTTACCAAGAGTGTTGACTGTAGAGCCAAGTAAACTAAAACTGTTAACTGTCTCAATCTCTTCACCATCCATACTGATGCTGCCAATTGGCCTGGTAGTGAGAATCTTTGTTTTCTTGATGTTGAGCTTCAATCCATCTAAGAGGCTGCAGTCCTTGATCTTCTGCAGCAAGTGCTTCAGGTCCTCCTCAGTTTCAGCAAGCAGGATTGTGTCATCTACATAACACAAGTTGTTGATGACTCTTCCACCAATCCTGATGCCACATTCCTCCTCGTACAGCCTAGCATCTCGGATGATTGTTCTGCATACAGATTGAGAAGGTATGGAGCCCCTTCTTGATTTTGAACCATGTAGTGTCTCCTTGCTCTGTTCTGATGACTGCCTCTTGGTCCAAGTATAGGTTTTCCACTAGCACAATCAAATGTTCTGGGATTCCCATTCTTCTCAGAGTCAGCCACAGCTTGTTGTGATCCACACAGTCAAAAGCCTTTGCATAGTCAATGAAGCATAGATAGACATTCTTCTGCTATTCTTTGCTTTCTACCAAGATCCATCTAACATTAGCTATAATATCCCTAGTACCACAACCTCTTCTAAATCCAGTCGGCACATCTGGCAGTTCTCGTGTGACATATTGTTCCAAACATTTTTGGATAATTTTCAGCAGAATCTTGCTTACATGTGATAGTAATGATATTGTTCAATAATTCCCACACTCTGTTGGGTCACCTTTCTTTGGAATGGGAACAAATACACATCTTTTCCAGTCAGTCGGCCAGCTGGCTGTCCTCCAGATTTCTTGGCACGACTTAGTAAGCACATCAGGGCAGTGTCTGTTTGTTGAAATATGTCAATTGTTATGTCGTCAGCTCCTGGAGCCTTGTTTTTTGCCAATTCCTTCAGAGCAATTTGAACTTCCTCCTTCATCACCATAGGCTCTTGCTCATATGTTATTTCATGAAATTCTTCTGTGTCAGCCAAAAGAATAACAGACACTATCATAAAAAAAAAACAAAACAAAACGAAAAACAAACCCACACATTCAAAGGGACAGGGCTTAGGCCTTCAACACATTTTCTGAAAGATACAGTCAACTGACAACAGAGACCTTACCTACACTTACAAAAGCCCCTTGTCATAGATAGAGAAGCCAAGCCGATCCTCAAAGTCAAGAATTTTGAGGTTCTGTCTCACATATTTGGGATCACATACTTTGGAGGAGGTATCATGTTTGGAAGGGTGAAGGAGAGGAAGATCCGGAAGAGATGAGTTGACACAGTAACTAGTATAATGAGGATAGGTGTACCAGAGTCCGTGAGACTGCCCGAGGGTAGAGCAGGCTTCCGAGCTGTTGTGTATAAGGTCTCTATGAGTCGTGGTTGACTCAATAGCACGTAAAAACAACAACAAACATATGTCATAGGTTTCATTTACATTTAAAAAAAACGTGCATTTCACAAAATGAGAAGGAGAGGAAATCATGGAAGCCAGCTTAGGTTTTTGATGGAGGTCTGGGTACTAGCAGGACTTCTCTGTGTATGTGCCTATTCATTCATTTTTAATTCGTTCAACCAATTAGCTAATTAACTAACCATGGCAAAGCAAGCTCTGGTGATTACTTTAACAGATCAGCCAATGAACACCATATGGATCATAAAGTCCAGTCCATACTCTGTGAGGGAGAAGCTGCAGGTCCGGGAAGTAATCCTTCTGATCTGGTGGAGTCTCTGTTAACAGGGGAGATGACTCAATAGCCGTTACCAACAACAGCATTCCCAGGGGAGGGGGGGAGTGGCTTCCACATAAGCAGGACCTTTCTATTCCATTTTTTTAAAATTTTATTATTTTTTTTGTATGTGTACTGTCAAATTGGATCTGACTGGTTCAGGAGGAGATTGCCCGCCGCCCCCTTCAGCAGAGCATCTGGTGGACTCAAACCATGTACATCTGGGATTGCAGTGTAGCTTCTTGCCATTAGGCCACAAGAGCTCCCTTTTCTGTTCCATTTTTACAACTTTCTGTAAATCTATAATTCTGTTCAAAATGTTATCAGATTCTGAGTCATGACATCTTTTCTTCAAAGTTACGAAGAAGCCACCCAGTGCTTTCTTCTGGTACTTTTCTTTTTTACTAGATGTTTCAAATTTTCATTGCATTATAACAGAAAGTCACTGCACATACAACCCCTTACATAAATCTGTTCTCGAAAGTTTATTCTGGTTCCCAAAACTCAAGTGCCATGAACTCATGATGTTTCCCTGTCTAGTGGTCTCTATCCACAAGGAAAAAAAAACCCCAGTTCTTTCTATGGATGTATAACTTGTCAGATACAAAGAGCAGGGATTTGAGTCCACTAGCTGCTCCATGAAAGAAAGGCAGATAGTTTCCTTCTGTAAAGATTTACAGCCTTGGAATCTTGATGGGAGGTTTCTGAGCCATGAGTCAGACTGGACTGAGTTTACACAAGGCATAGGTGAGAGGTCAAAGCACATGATGTGTCTTCCGCTTGCTTCACTGCCTCTTTCCCCGTCTTTCATTGAGTCTTGTTAATTTCATTTGCAAAATATCTCTTGATTGCATTAAGTTTTCACCACCCAGCTCTTCCTCCACAATCATAATTGCTCCATTAAGTTCTGTGGGACAACTACAAAGCACTAGCTGTACTTCTTTGTCTACTGTGACCACCCTCTTGGTATAGAGGGTTAACTTTCAAAATGCAAATCTAATGATTCACACACAAACCCCCAACACATACACACACTCACACAGAGCACTTAAAACGGTCCTTAATGAATTCCTATTGCGTTTGATTAAATAAAGACAAAATTTTTAAAATGTCCTTCACAGCAGTGCGTGATTTAACGCTTGTCTGTCACAATTGCTTTTGCCCACAGTATTCACTTCAGCTCAGCCAAAGTAGTCTCCAACTTGAGTCATTCCATGACATTAACCTTGTCACAGCTCTGGTCGCCTGGTGGTAGGAAGAAGCAGTGTTGCAATCCCAAAGACACATGGTTCTAATCTACTCGCTGCTCGAGGGAGATGTATGGGCAATCTACTCCCATGGGATTAATTACATCTGAAAACTCGCTGGAGGGTCAGCTATGAGCGAGTGTTAGCACACAGCAACTTTTTCCTCAGTAATTTCTTCTATCCCTAGTCCACTTATTTAGAACTTCTGATCATCTTTTGGCTTATAAATTCTTCAAAGCAACTTTCATTGAGTTTCAAAAGAAATTCCATTTCCCCCCTTTATGATCATTAGGAGAGTGCTGGTGGTGTAGGCGATGGGGAGTTGCCTTGCTAACCCAAAGCCTGTGCTCATCTCTGCAGGCTTGACCAGCCCCTACTCTCAGGGAGAAGGCTGCACAATCTCCTCTCACGCAATTGATAACCTTCAGTAACCTGCAGGAGGGGCGCCTATGAGTCAATTTTTACTTGACAGCAATGAGTCTTGAGTTATACGTTCTGTTGTTTGTTGTTGTTATGTGCGGTCGAGTCGCTTGCAACTCATAGCGACCCTATGCACAACAGCCCTAAACTCTGCTCTGTCCTGTGCCAATCGCACTGTCTCTGACACTCCCATCC
>NW_006399941.1:2398594-2411880 GCF_000299155.1 Elephantulus edwardii | reverse complement strand
CATCTATTCCTGGAGCCTTATTTTTTGCCATTTCCTTCAAAGCAGCCTGAACTTCTTCTTTCATCACCATAGGCTCTTGCTCATATGTTCTAGAATACTTTATTTTTTCCCTTCAAAACATTTATGTTTATGCTCTGTCTAAACCATGGATCATTTCAGTAGCTATTCTGGGAAAGGAAGGGAGAGTAGCTCTGCAGCCTTAATATTTCAACTTTTTGTTCTATTTATTGGGACTGTAGTTCTCCTCTGTAACTACTTCCTGCTGGATGGGGGTGACAATCTAAAAGAGAGGAAAGTCTATTGGTTTTAGGCAGTGAAGTTCGCAGGTGCGACAATGGAAGGTAATGGTTGGTACTCAGTTGATAATACAAGGAGTTTACAGATTGTGTGGTTTGCCAAGGCTCCCTCTCATTTGTTCCTGCAGAAAACTAGAGAGAAATCACATGAGGCAAGGACCAGACATTAAGAAAACTACTGTAAGAGGGCCGAGGAAGGTACACATATATATATTAGCTGTATGCATTAGTTGGTCAGCAAGCAGTGGTAAGCTCAGTTGTCACAGACAAAGGATACTTTTTTTTCTTTATATGTATTATATTTTTCATTAATAAGTTTTCTGCTTTAAACACAGAACTTATAACAGATTGAAACACTCCCTCCACCCCCCATTCCAAAGACAAGAGTCTATAAAACAAATGCCAACTGTACTGCCCAAGGGGCAGAAAAAAGTCTGGTGACCCCCACCCAGCTCTGCCCCTGCAGCACCACCACCCCTACACTCAAGAAAAGGGGTTCTGGGGGCTTCTCCCTTGGACCCTGGGGACTTAGGTGAGAAGCATGTGAATGTATGATGCCACCTCTCCGTGAGGCTTGGGCTATGTAAGGGTGAGGCTTCCTTCTCATTGGCTCTGAGCAACTCCTGCCCTTCTGATTTGTTATGAAGCACCTGAGCTAAGCTCCCAAAGGAGCTGCTTCTTGGCTTCCCTGCTCTCCATTCCCCTGCCACCTTCTCAGAGGGGAAGGAAAGGGCTTAGCGACCCCTTCCATCCCCTGGCTGCATGGCAACACTGTGTGGAAGAGGCATGATGCTGAAGGTGAGGCTCCTGTACGCCCCCAAGTCCAGTAGACCAACTTCCCCCATTCCCCCACATCTTTCCTTCTTTCGGAGTGGGGGATACCAGGGCCGCTGCCCCACTCCACCACCTAGTGCCTGGCTTGGGGTGTGATGGTTCTCTCTGTGTCAGGTCCTCATGCATGGCCTGGTTCCTTCCTTGTCTCATTCCTGTCTCCTTCCAAGCCCTCACCGTGGCCGTCTGAAAAACTCATGTCCAGTGTCCTAAAGTGTCTCATCATCCTTCTCTCCCTGTGCCTCTACTCCCCAAGGGAGGAAGTGGGAGGTTGTCTTCCCCTCTCCAATGCCCATGTCACATAATGGAACAGCTTTTGGCCTTTTCCTTTTTAGACAAAGGATACTTTTGAAGTGGAGCATTGAATGGTATTATTTGATAAGGAAAGAGTGTGATTACAATAAGAGGAGGAAACATTGCCTTTTGCTTCTGTGCTGTTAATTTAAAGTAGGCAGGTAACATTTTATATTTTTTTGCTAGTTGACCTATGAGAGTTGTTTTGTTGGGGTTCGAAGTAATTTTCTGAAGTCCAATTATTAGGAGTGGCTATGATTACCTTTTGTCATAGAGGAAGATAAAGTTAACACTTTTTAATGAGGATTGGGCTGGTACTATTTAGAACTCAAAAGATGGTATTTAAAAGGTGTTTTGTAGGGTTTGTGAGTTATTAAGCTATGTATACTTTTAGGAGAAAGTTTGTTATTGAAGAGTAGTCATTACTTTAAACACTGGCTATTTGCTTTTTAACTTTGGGGGTATATTGAGATTTACTGGCATTGAGTTATGACTTTTCAACACTATTTGAAATATTAGAGTGAAAAGAACTTTAATATTTACTTTTGATAAAAATATAGAAGTTTTAGATATAATTAGACATTTATAGGAAAATAATATGTGCAGTTTAACAGAGAAGTTTGATATTTATTTGTAGGTTCTTTTCTAATGCTTAAAATAGAAGTTGGAGGGGGGAAAGAAGATTACTGAAAGATCGTAAGATTAAATAACTCATATTCATGTTGAAAAGAAAGTGAATATCTTCTCAGCAGTGTCCATGCATATTTAAGCCTTCTCTAGGTATATGGTAATGCTGTGTTCATCACTCCTGGAGCCAGGGTCCTGTCAGTCTGTTCTTCCGCCACCAAGACTGGCTTGGAGATTACTGAGCCAAGAGACTATGAGAACTGCATTGGAAGCAAGTTGTAGGAAACTTCTCTTCTGTCCTTTACTTCCTTGCAACATATTTTGTATTTATGGCTTGTGGGACCATCATCATCCTGAGGTTTGGGGTGTTTTTTACACTAGAAGCAAAAAGCCTTGGTTTGGCTTTTTTTGGCGCATTTTCTGGATTAAAGCTATTCTGCGATATCAGTTTTAAGAAATCGGGCTTTTAACGATTCCTTCTTTTCGTCGTCTAAGTTTTTATTGTTGAATACTGAAATAGCAGCAGTTAAAAATTAGTTTTAGTTAGTTTGGTGGCTTAAAAAGGTTTTTCTTGAGGTTTCCTTCCAATATTGGGGGGGGTAGACTGATTGATAGAATGGAAATTTATTACTATTTTTCTTTCTTCTGAGACTTAGGTTTTAAGTTAGGGAGTTTTAAAAGTTGTAGGGCTCTTTAAATCTGGGGGAAAATTTTTTCTCTGAACTTGAGCTGAAAATTTAAGGTGGGAGGAAAATACTCTGAGTACAATAGAAATAAAAACCCAAAACTTAGAAATTTATTTTTGTAAGAGCAAAAAGTGTGTAGGCTTATCTTTGTAAACTTTTTTGTTTGCTTATTGCTGTTACTTCCTGTGGCAATAGCGACTGTTACTCGAGGGAGGGGAGGGGTGCAGGACTTTGGCAGATTTGCCTATGTGTTTTGGTCTGGAGAGGTGGGGGGAGGATAGTATGCTGGATTTATTAGGATCAGTGAAGGAGGGAAAGTGATCTTTTATTTGAAATAGCTTGCCTCCTGGAGAAAGGATGAATGTTATACAAAGCTCAGGTCTTTCGTTCAGAGGGTTGCTATGAGATGTCTATGACTTGACGGCACTTAACAACAACAGCATAAAGAGAGATCAGTTGGCCCAGTGGACAGAAAGTAATGCTACCAAGCCAAAGATGGGTGACTTTAATCCGTGGCCCTCAGTCCTGTTTTTAATTTATTTTGGTCAAACATTCTTCTAGGTTGTATAGCTCTGATCTGTCCACTTGCCGTACAGAGGTAACTCGTGGTTGCTGTGAAGCTGAACACTGATGTGTCAAATGCAATAATGGTTATCCATGACGAACAATGTTTGGTGGAGCTCCCTAATTAAAACAACCTTGGAAGCAGGAGTGGCATCAACTTCTGAAATAGCTTGCCTCCAGAAACACTATGAACCTGGAGAAAGGATCAAAGTTATACAAATGTTCAGGTCTTTCATTCATTGGGTCACTATGGGTCATCCACAACTCGACAGCACTTAACAACAACTACAAGAACAGGCTTGGAATAGGAGGAGAGTGATGTTTTAGTTGCAGGAGATTTCTTTTTAACTAGGAGGTTAGTTGTGAGGATTTAAAAGGCTGACCAGGAAGAGTAGAGGAAAGAGAGAGAAAAGTGGAGAGTGAAAATGTTTGGCTTCAGTTCCTGGCTGGGTTAGTGTGGATAGTGTTAAATAGTGGGGTTTCCCAGAGACACAGAGAGGGAGCCTTAAGAGAATAAGGCATCCCCTATTTCCCTTTTGTCCTCATGAGAAGAAGGTCTGCTCATGACGTGGGCATCCCCAGCATCGGGAGAGAACAGCCCAGGTGCCTGAGGGATCTGCCGGGCCTAGAACTAGGACTTTTAGAGTCCATAGAAAGCAAAAAACTTGAGAGAGGAGAACTGCCACCACTTACTCCAAATTGGTCTGGTGTTTTTCTGAAGGTCAGCAACGACAAGAGTCAGAAAGCCCCAGAGAAGTGTGTCCTGTCAAAGAGAGGCAGGCAGGAGGTGGATCAAGCCCCTGGAGGAGTGACAAGAATTAGGATGATCCAGCACATCCTAGGTGCCTTTAGGCCAGGAGAAAAAGACAGGTTACATAAGAGAGACAGAAGCCAATTTGGTAAAGTTTCCAGAGAATCTCAATATGGAATCAGGGCAGACTCTACAGACTCTAGTCTTGTTCACATTAGCAGTAAGAGGCGCAAACCAGTCATTGGCTGCCACTGAGCTTGTAAAGTAAGCTCAAGAGAGATCTCTAATCTCCATGGAATAGGCTTGCAAGGAGGGAGGGATGGAAGGAGGGTGGGAGGAGGGGGAGAGAGAGATAGGGAGGGAGGGAGAGGGAGAGGGAGAAGGGTAGGGAGGGAGAGAGAGAAAGAGAGAGAGAGAGAGAAAGTAAGTTAGTGAATCAGGTTTTGTTGCCTCCTGGTAGGTTCCCCTCTTGGGTTTTGGCACCAGAAATGTAAGGTTGCTGAAGAAGGACAGAACCCAGTTCAGGCCAAGATAGTTTATTGAGTAGTTACTGCTGGGGGTGGGTTTGAGAGCTGGCTCTAAAGCAGAAAACCAGCCTGCACTTAAAGTTAGAGAGGGGATTATATTGTCTTACAAGGAAATTGGGAGGGAGATATTCATAGATTTTTTTTTTTACAAGATAAGAAAGTGGGCTGGGGGCTCAGATTCCTGGGATATGGAGGTAGAGCAGTTTTGTATCACTAATAGGAAAAAAAAAAACAGCCACAGCTTCTGCTTTCTGTGGTTGAATCATTTCAGAGGCTAGTCTGGAAAAGAGCAGTAGCTTTGTAGCCCTAATATGTTCTAGTCAACAGCACCTAACAAGAGCAGCACTGATTAGTATGATGGTTTGCTTAATATCATGTTTTCCACTAAACTGTACACTTCTTACAAGCCATGACTGTGTCTTTTGTCTACTGTATCCTTGAAGAGTCTTAGGGTCACAGTAAAGTTGCTGACTGCTTACTCAAAGATTGGCAGTTCCAACACATCAGCCACTTCTTGGGAGAATGATGTGGCAGTCAACTTCCACAAAGATTCCACTTGTGGAAACCATGGGGAGGAAGCACTTCTTAGTTATATTGGGTCAATATAAGTTGGAATTGACTTGGTGGTAATGGGTAATACATGTTCATAAAATATTTGCTCAATGATTAAATTTAAAGACCTGGCTATCCTTGAAGCTTTACAGTTTGCTGTGTTGGATTACTTAACCTCTTCTCGGGTAAAATGAGTGCCTTAACCTCAGGTCCCTGGAAAACAGGAACTCAGATAAAAGTTTTTATGTGACTATTTTATCAGACAGTATAACTATAGGCAGTAAAAGCAAGAGAGAGAGGGAGGAAGAGGTCATTGTTATTGTTATTATTGTTGTTATTAGGTGATAATGAGTCAAGTATGACTTGGTGCAATCCTATGAACAAAAGATTTGAACTCTGTCCTATCCTGTGCATCTTCACACTTTCTGACACACTAGGACCCATTGTGGCAGTCACTATGTCAATCCACCTGGTTGAGGGTCTTCCTCTTCTTCACTGACCCTCTGTCCTTCCAAATATTATATCCCTCTCCTAAGAAGAGCCCCTCCTAGCAACATGGCCAAAGTATGTGAAATGAACCCTCATCATTCTTGCCTCCAAAGAGCACTCTGGCTGCACCCTCTCCAGGACATATTTGTTCTTTGGCCATCCATGGGATGTTCAGTGCTCTTTTCCAACACTACAACTCAAAAGCATCAGTTCTTCTCCTTCATCTCATTTCATTGTCCAGCTCTCACATGTATAACAAGTGATTGGAAAGTCCATGGCCTGAATCAGATACACCTTAGTACTCAAAATGACATCATTATTCCTCAATAATTTGGAGAAGTCTCTAACTGCAGACTTTCCTAGTGCAATGTACCTCCTGATTTCCTGACTGCCGGTACCAAGGGTATTGATTGTGGATGCAAGTGAAATGAAGTTGTTCACAGTTTCAATCTCTTCTTCATCCACCAGGATGTTGCCTATTGGTCAAGGGGTAAGAATCTTTGCATTCTTGATATTGAGATACAATCCAAATTGAAAGCTGCCTTCCTTTAAGTCCTAACTTTCAGCAAGCAAGGTTGCTCTTGTCTGGAGCTTCTTGTCTGAAGCAGTTGGATTCCAAGGGTAAGTTGTCTTGATTTAATTAACAATCAGGTACAAAGCTGATTGGGTTGTTTTAATTAAGCTGATTAGTCATATTGATTGAATTAACAATCAGGTGTCTGCTGATTGGTCACTTTGAGTGAATTAGCAATCAGTTGTGGGCTGGAAGCTTCTTGTTTAAACCAATCAGGAGTCAGTGGACAGGCCTTTAGTTTAAAAGTCGGTGAATTCCTGCCTGGAGAATCTTTTGTTTGGAGCTTCTTGTCTGAAGCAATTGGATTCTTAGAGGAAGGGGTAGAGGAAGGAAATCATGACTCCATTCCTGAGCCTGCCATAGCTGACTGCCACTGAACAGTCATCAAAGGGGGCACAGAACAACCCACTGGAGGGGAGAGGAGAAGGACATCTTTTCATCAGCTTTATGTGCTAACTTTCCCACACACCCAGGCTGCCCTCTGTGGGTTTGAGGTGCAGTAGTGACACTTGACGATAGTTTGAGTCTGTGTGGAAACTATCAGCCCCACAGCAACGCAACTAAACTGAGGACCGTGCAGGCATCTACTCGGTCATTAGGAAATAAACCATCACTGTTATTAGTTAAATAATATATATATATATATATATATATTTAAATCCCCAAGTAGTCTTTTAGTGAATTGACACCTTTCATTTGTGGTGCTGGAGAAGAGTATTGAACTACCATGAGAACAAATAGGTCTGTATTGGAGAGGGTGAAACCAAGTTTCTCCTTGGAGGCTAGAATTTTGAAGCTCCATCTCACATACTCTGGGCACATGGACAGGAGGGAACAGTTGTTGGAGAAGGACATCATGGTTGGAAGGGTAGAGGGACAGCACAGAAGACCCCGAATAAGATGAGTTGACAAAGTAACTGGGCAATAGGGGTTGGTGTATTAGAATCAGTCAGTGAGACTGGCTCAGGGCAGGGCAGGCTTCACAGCTGTTGTACATAGGGTCACTGCATCGCAGGTGACTCGATGGCACATAACAACAAGAAGTATCCTATTTTTCTCTTCCCTGCCTGCCTTTTCCTTTCCTTCTTTATCTTTAGCTCTCTTTCTAGTCATGATGATTCTAAAGAACATTAAAAACAAACTAACAACAGAAAAACCAAGGAAAAAAAATCGGGAAAAATTGTGACCAAAAAAAGGTGAAAGAACAAAAGAATTGCACTGTGCAAAACCTCCATACTATCTAACTCGTGGCAACTCTATGTGTCATGGAAAGCAGTGCTCCATGAGGCACCCGTGGCTGTTTCCACAGGGCTTTTATTAAGCAGGTAGCCAGGCCTTTCTTCCAAGGTGACTAGCCTATCAGAAGCTGCACATTTCACTCTTTAAAAACAAAACAAAACAAAACCAAAACAAAATGCTTTTATTCCTGGGTTGTTGTTTTTTAAAAAATAAAATTGTTGGGCTGCCTGCATGAAATATGAAAAGGTATGATATTCTTTAGTTAACACTTTTCTTGTCACAGAAGAGTCAAGAACAGTAGGTAGGAAAGATCAGTTGCAACATAGCAAGTTAGAAACCAGTCTGAGAGTGTGTGATATATGAATCAGTCTTGGTTCCTGTACACTGTGTCATAAGTGAAGGTTAGTAGCCATCATGGTTGATGCTGGGTTCATGCCTGAAGTTTGTTTTTTTTAATAAAGATTTTTTTACAATTTTATTATTTTTGTGTGAGTGTACTGTCAAATCAGATCCGACTGGTACAAGAGGAGATTGTCCCTCCTTCCCTGGCAAAGCATCTGGTGGATTTGAACCGTGCGCCTCTGGCCTTGTAGTTGCAGCTCCTTACCACTAGGCCACCAGAGCTCCCCTCATGCCTGAAGGTTGCTTTTTTTTAAAATTTTTTTTATTTTTTATTAAATTTTATTAGTTATGCCTGAAGTTTTAAGGACCAGTTGCTGCAGCTTCATCACAGTGACATTGGTGGTACTTCCTATAATAGTCATGCCTATTTCAATTTCTGTTTAGCCAGGAGGTGACTTCATCTTCAAATTTTACTTTGTCAAATTCCACGCAGAGGAACTGCTGGTACCATTGCTGCAGCTCTGGCTGAAACGGTCCCCCAACCATCACTTCTGGAGTTTGAGGCTGCCCAAGAATCTTTTGCTTTGCTCTCCTCAACAGCTATTTTAGTCTTCGATGGGACAGACGCTTCTCAGTGTGGCTTTAAAAAAATTTTTTTTAAAAATTAATTTTAGGCTGTTGCTGTTGCTGTTGCCGCTGCCGCCGCCGCGGAGGCCACCATGGCGACTAGACTGGCAGCCTTCCTCAAGAATGCCTGGGACAAGGAGCCGGTGCTGGTCGTGTCCTTCACCATCTCCGGTCTCGCTGTAATTCAATTCTGCCCTCATTAAGCCCCTACACCAAGTATGCCTCCATGATCAATGAGGTCACCCCCTACAGCTACCCAGTGCCCCTCCGAGATGATGGGAACATGCCTGACGTGCCCAACCACCCCTGGGTCCCAGCCTGGAGTGGCTGAAGAAACTGTGAGCACCTCCGAGAATGGGCCCTCCCCTCCAACCCCCAATAAAAACCTGAAAACCAAAAAAAAAAAAAATTAATTTTAATGAAAAAAATGTATGGACTGAGGCTCAATGTCAAGAAGACAAAGATTCTCACCACTGGACCAATCGGTGGCATCAGGATGGATGGCGAAGAGATTGAGATTGTTCACAGCTTCAGTTTGCTCTGCTCCACGTCAACACTCTTGGCACCAGCAGCCAGGAAATAAAAAAAATGTATTGCGATGGGAAAGTCTGCTGTTAGGAACCTCTCTAAAGTACTCAAGAACAACGATGTCTCTCTGGAGACTAAGGTGCACCTGATACAGGCAATGGTTTTTGCAATCACTTGTTATGCATTGGAGAGTTGGACAATGACTAGGGAGGATAGAAGGAGAATTGACACCTTTGAGCTGTGGTGCTGGAGAAGAGTATTGAATGTACCATGGGCTGCCAAGAAAACAAACAGATTCATCCTACAGAGAGTTAAACCAGGCTACTCCTTGGAGGCAAGGATTCTGGGGCTTCGTATGACATACTTTGGACATGTTGTAAGGAGAGACAGGTCTTTAGAGAGGGACACCATGCTGGGTAGAGTAGAGGGACAGCACAGGCGGGGAAGACCGTCTATGAGGTGGATTGATTCAGTGAGTGGGGTAATCGGGATGGGTGTGTCAGAGGCAATGAGATTGGCACAGGATAGAGCAGGGTTTAGGGCTGTTGTACATAGGGTCGCTATGAGTCGCAAACAACTCGATGGCACATAACAACAACAACAACAACAACAACAACAACAATTTTAATGAAAGTTTACAGAGACTTAGGGGTTTCCAGTCATTCATTGTTGCACTTTTCTCCCTCCCTACTCTCTCCCCCACCCAGTTCACTCTTCTCCTTAAAAAGAAAAACTCTTTCATTGTTATGCAATCCCCCCCTAAGTCCACTCCACTATGCACCCTTCACTCTGGACTTTTGTAATAACAAGAATACCCATTCATGTATCCCTTTTTAAACAGTTTTCTCCCTCAGCTGTTTCAATGCAATATTTATCATTCCTCCCCTCCTTTTCTGTCTTCCCTCAACCCTCATGTCAGTCCCATTTTACAACAGTGGCCCTATGCACTATTTGTCCTTTTGTGACTGAGATATTTCACTCAGCATAAATGTCCTCCAGGGTCATCCATTTTGCATAATATTCATGAGTTCCTTGTTTTTCAATGCTGCATAGTATTCCATTGTGTGAACATAACATAATTTCTCTATCCATTCATTTTTTGATGGGCACTTGGGTTGTTTCCAGCTCTTTGCTATTGCGAACAAAGCCACAATAAACATGGTGTGCATATATCTGCTTGGATGGCAGTTATGGTTTCTTTAGGGTAAATTCCCAATAGTGGAATTGCTGGGTCAAATGGTATTTCAATTTGCAACTTTTGAGAAAGCGCTATACTGCCTTCCAGAGTGGTTGCACCATTTTACACTCCCACCAACAGTGAATAAGGGTTCCAGTTTCTCCACAACCTCACCAGCATTTGATGTTTGCTGTTCTGTTAAATTTTGCTATTCTTACTGGGGTGAGATGATATCTCATAGTTAGTTTTGCTTCTTGCTTTTGAAACATCATTCTGAGTTTATTTCCATTTATATCACCTGGGCCCAGGCAGAGTAGCAGGAGCAAGGCCAGCATGGTCAAGGCCAGGATAGCAAAGGAGGGCACAGAGAGGGCATGGAAGTAGTAATAATTGCAGTGAGTCTGATGAACAACATCCTGCACTCCTTGGCATCCAGGGACTCCTTGAGTGCTGGTGGTGGTTGCTATTTGTCATCAAGTTTAATCCCAACTGTGATGACCCTGTGTGTGCTTGGGAGAAAGGCTGCAGAGGGTTTTCAAGGCTGTGATCTTTTGGAAGCAAATCATCAGTTCTGCCTCCCAAGGTGCCTTTGGGTGGGTGGTAACGACCACCCTTTTGATTAGTCAAGAGCTTAAGTTATTTGTGCCACTCAAGGGCCACTGAAGGGTGTGGTCAAACCCATCAAATTAATGTAGCAGATCTGCCTCCTAAATTTCTCAAAGCTGCAAATCTTTATGGAAACAGATCGCCTCATCCTTTTCCTGCAGACTGGCTAGTGAATTTGAACTGCTGGCCTTTAGATGAACAACTGGGTGCAACAGTGGTCCTGCCCATGGTGGAAATCATGAAGATGGTACAGGCTAGAGCAAGGTTTTTGCCTGCACAACATGTCTTTAGCTTTTTTTATCACAACTACCATGAGTGTTCACTGTGAATCCAGTTGACAACTTTAATCTTTCTCCCATTCTCATGATGTTTCCTACTGATCCAATGGTGAGGAATTTTGCCTTCTTGATGTTGAGATCCAATATATAGTTTTCAATCTCTAGTGTTTCAAGTTTTGTTCAGTTTCTGCAAACAAGGTTGTACTATTTGCTTATTGCAAGTTGTTGATGAGTCTTGCTCCAGTCCAGATTATCACATACTTCATCTAGTTCGGCTTCTTGAATAATTTGCTCAGCATAGAGATGGAATAGGAATAAAGGTAAAAACTCCCCAACTTTAAACCATGGAGTATCCCCTGGTTCTGTTCAAACCATTGTCTTGGTCTATATACAGGTTTCACATGGCCACAATTAAAAGTGTTGCACAATGTCCACTCTTCTCAATGTTATCCTTAATTTATAATGGTTCACACTGTCTAATGCCTTTGCATGATCAATAAAATCCAAGTAAAGATAATTTAAGTTTTGTTAAAAGACATGAAACAAAAGAATAGAAATTACCATTTGGTCATAACTGACTCACAGCTGACCGCTGCATCAGGTGTTCAGAGGCTTTAAATTGCAAAGGAGGAATTTGCCCATCTTTCTTTCGCGGAGCTACTGTTCGATTTGAGTCACCAGCAAGTCATTATCGCCCTTGGTTTAGGGGTGCAACTTCTGGGTTACCCTAACAGATCTCTCTGCTAAATTGTACACGTTGTTGTGTACCAACCAAGTCGGAACCGACCCACTGCTCCAGAGGGTTTTCAGAGGCACGAAGTCTCAATGGAGAAGACTGCTCATCTGTCTCCTGTCGAGTAGCTGGTGGATTCGAATTGTGCACCTTTGCATTGGCAGCACAATTCCTTACAGAAGCAGCGTCCCTGCAATACGATGCCGAAGCCCGAAGGTAGTGTTTTACTTACAAGCCCCACCCTTTAACCACCTTCCCCCTCAGGTTGAACATCTGTCTTCTAGTTTAATTAGCACAAACTGTCAAGCACACCAAGAGAATTCAACTTAGTAATTAAATCGAGGGAGATTTAATGTGTACAAAGACGTGGCATGAAACCCAACAGGTTTATGATTTCTATAAAAGGACCATCAAGGTCTTGTGTATTAATGTGCACAGCACTAACTAACCTCGTTGTGCCCTGGCCACTTAATAGCACAAAGTCAGGCGGGAAGGCAAAGTCTAACAAAGTGAGACATGTTTGTAACCTCTCCTTTCATAATAAAACACCCCGTCGACTTAAAAGTCCACTTTAAGTTCTATCCTGGCGTTCCTTTGGAAGGTCCGGAAGTCCACGCAGAGAGTGCACTCTCTCCTCGCGCCGACAGTGGAGAGCCAAGTCACTGCAACCTCCTGAGAGGTCTCTAAGCTCGCTCCTTAACCCCTGGGCAGCGGAGCCAACTCCGAAGCTCGTGGGATGTGGAATTCTAAGAGTCCCATGTGTCTCCTCCCAGGTGGCAGCACCCCGCCGCTGCCGCAGCCGCCGGAGGCGGGCGCACAGAGCACACGTCACAAGTAGGGGACGGCAGGCGGGGGGTTTGGAGGCGGGCCGAGGGCCGCGTAGGGGAGGGCGGGCGCCGGCCGAGAGCCGAGGGCCGCAGAGGGGTTCGGCAGCGGGGAGTCTCCGCCCGGGCCCGTCGCCGTCTCCCCGCCCGCTGCTTCCGGCTCCGTCCGGGTCCGCCCCGCGCCAGCTCTGCCACATCCTCCGGTGACGTCAGCCGGCGCCGCCATATTGGAAAGGCGCCTCCGCTGCCACCGCCTCCACGGAGCTCGGGCTGCCTCGGGGGCCGCGGCCGCTGCGTTCAGGAAGGAGTCCCCTCGGCCGCCCCGCCGACGGCCAGCGCGCCCGCTCCCGCTCCCGCCCCAGCCCGTCTCCCTATGACCGCCCTCCGCCACGCGGCCGACGGACTTCGCCCCGGCGCTCGGGTTTAACACGGAAGCCGCGGTCGCGGGCCGCGGGAGGCAGGGGAGGGAGACCCGGTAGGTGCCGCGTCCCTGTCGGCCCGGCGTCGCGGCCGGAGCCATGACCTCGCTGACCCAGCGCAGCTCGGGCCTGGTGCAGCGGCGCACCGAGGCCTCCCGCAACGCGGCCGACAAGGAGCGGGCGGCGGGCGGCGGCGGCGGCAACGGCGAGGACGACGCGCAGAGCCGCCGCGACGAGCAGGACGACGACGACAAGGGCGACTCCAAGGAAACGCGGCTGACCCTGATGGAGGAGGTGCTCCTGCTGGGCCTCAAGGACCGAG
>NW_006399941.1:2376144-2398494 GCF_000299155.1 Elephantulus edwardii | reverse complement strand
GCGCCCCGGCGCCAACTCGCCCCGAGTGCGGACTCCCCTCCTCCCTGCTGGCCTCGAGCGCTCCACGTCCTCGCGGTGCGCAAGGCTTGCATTTTCCCTTCCTGCTTCCACACCCGGGCGGTCGACATTCCCCTGTCTCTGCGCGCCCAGCGTGTCGAGCGGGTGTAGCCCCCCCCAGGGCTGCGGGGTAGGGCGAGGGGCAGCCGGAGCCGCCAGCGGCCCCAGCTCCCGGGGTTTGCGGAGTTGACCTGGGAGGAGTCCGCGGATCTGCTTGCTGGACGATATTTCCCCCCTTCTAATTAAGGCGTACTGTTGCACTTAGCAAAGATGTGGGTGAAATGCTAGTGGAGGGAAAAGTTATCCGGCCGAGTCAACTTAAAAGTCATGGCACCTCTTGGAAAATGACTTTTTAGGAGGATGTGCCTTGGATGAGGGATTCTTTTCAGCGGCGCTTTTCCATTGCCACTTGGCTCCTCTCAAAGTCTTGTCTGTGATCTGGAAGGGTTTGTGTGGTGTGTGCGCGCGCGCGCGTGTGTCTGTGTGCGTTTTGAAATGCTAAGTATATATATAATTTGATGAGAAGCTTCATAGCCTTAGGTTGAAGTTGTGAAAGTTTCCTTAGGCGTTTACAGTTCTGCTTTTACAGTTCTTAACAGTTATTTTATGAAGATTTTTCACAGAGGTCTGGAAAAAAGGTGGGAGACGGGAAATCAGAAACATTTCCTCCTAGATTCCAAGCAGTCGAACTCTGTTTGCTTTTCCGCTTCTTGATTTACAAAAGTGACTGTTAGACACCCCTGCTGAGGGTCTGCTAGAAGGATGATCTTCTGGAGCTCTGAGGTTAAATCTCTAGGCTGCAAACCTTCAAGCTGGTAGGTCAAGTCTACCAGTAGCTTCACAGGAAAAAATGAGCCAGTCTGCCCCTTTAGGGATTGCAGCCAGCCTTGGAAACCCAGTAGGACTACTTCCCTCTGTCCTGCAGGGTTGGAGTGAGTGGGAATCTTCCTGACAGCAGTGGTGGGTGGGGGTGAAGTGGTCCTAGAAATTTGTTTTATCTCAGGGTGGACTAAGAACAGCACAGTCTGGGGAGTCCTAACGGAAGTAGCCCAAGTTCGGGTTTTTATTTTTGAGAGAGTTCCCGATTCACAGAAGTGAACAAAAAAAGGTCTTTAAAAGACTTTAAATGTCTTAAAATAAATGTCTTAAAAAACTTTGTCTTCCTAATTTAGCAGAACCTAACTAGGTATTATGGCTGAGTTTGAACTTTGTGGGCTGTTTGTGGACTCCTGATGTAATCAGTTATACTGTACATTAAAAATGTACTAAAAGTTGCGGAGACAAATGAACTGCCACCTTAAACAAAACTAATTTGTGCCACAGTTCTAAATTGGGCTCAGCTGACACCCTAGGAGGCCTGAGTAGTATCTGGGGAGAAAAGTTTATGTTGATAAAAATGGCTGGGGCTTTTTTACAAATCTTAGTTTCCCACTTGTCCATATTTCAGTAATAATTACTTTGGAGAAAGCTATTGTATTTCATTCAGTTCTTCAGACCGTGGAAGGGGCCCTGCCATCATCCTGTCCTTCCCCTCTAAACCTGTACCTGTAAACTGCCAGCCAGTGGTTTCCCTCCAGTGAGTTTCTGAGGGTGTGAAACTTGGGGAGGAGACCGCAGAACAGCTGGTGGATTCAAACCATCTACTTTTGGATTGGCAGCCCAACAAGTAATGTAATAAATAGGGCACTGGGGCTCTTTACAGGTGTTTTATAAAATACCAAAATGCAGAAGGAAGAAATCACTTGGGTTCCTGAGTGAACGTTTTGGCATTTTTGCAAGAGAGAGAGAGAGAGAGAGAGAGTGTGTGTGTGAGTGTGTGTGTGTGTGTGTGTGTGTGTGTGTGTAGACCTAAAACGAAAACTAGCATCTGGCATTCTGAGTCACACTGAGAAATTATTGTGAGGTTTGTTTCTAAAGTCTGTTTTACCCTGAATATTTACACTGAAGCCTTTTAACACGCTGTTTTTCTCTGGTTCTTGTGAAGATGAATGAACTGAAAAATTATTTGCTGAGATATAATGGTGCTGAGACAATTTAAAGTTCTTTGGTGCAGATAATGAAAACCATCTGTTGTATTTATTTTGTGTCAGGAGTCACTGTACTTTTCAAGTCATGGCCAACATCCAGTGTTGCTAATGGAGCTAATCCTGAGCAGTCTTTGCTGATTTTAAAGACTTCCCCATCCTCTACCCCCCTTTTGCACCAAGTCTAGGCAATTAGAAGGAAAGTTGGAAATTTGCATTGCTTTAAATTTTTGGGTTTTGTTTTAGGCATTAGCCTATATACCATTTCCTCTAATTACATCTCTATGTATTGATACCTAGTTCTCTTAGCCAGTGGTGTTTTTCTCCATGGGAAGTCCACCGTCCACGCCCTGTTCACCTTTCCCCCCCAAGTTTTTTAATGTATAGCACTTTTTTAGGAGGCAGGAATTGCTAGAGCCCAGGTATTTCTTCTTGTTTGTAATTCAATAGAAGCAAGTTCAAAAACTTTTGCCAAAATATTTAGTTTAATTCACTCTTCGATTTTATCATTTTCACCCATATTTGTACTATCTGGATACTCTTAAGATGTTTATAAGCTAAACCATTGAGTCAGGTAGGTTATTTATTGTTGAACTTAATTTGTACATGTGAGCTAATTTAAATATGAGATCAAGGTAATTAAATCAAGGTAACCACTGCAAATTGTTGTGTACCCTGTTCACCATCAAGTTGGAACCCACTCATGGCTGACCCTCTAGCATGTCTTCAGAAGCAGTAGTTTTAATTAAATATTTAGTGAAAAAACAAACAAAACCACAAAAAACCTACATATGTGTATTTTATGGCTTATTTAAAAAGTGTGATGCATGTCTACAAGGTGAAAACACTAAAGCAACATTTGGAGTCATAAGCAGCTCAGCTCTCCAGAAGCTTCCATTGCTGCTTTGGAGTCACTCCTGAACCCTCACGGGTGACTGCCGAGCCCAATTTGAAATTCATCACACATTAGTTTGTGCTTTGGCATCTGGATTTTGTGTAACATTGTGAAATACATACTTTTGTGTAAGGTGATTTGTTCATTCTCATTGTCTTTTCAATTTTTAATAATTTTTTAATTTATAGTATTGATGGTTTTGCCTGCTTTGAGCATATTGATAGTTATAGCAAAGAGTAGTTTGTATCCTGAATTAAGTCCTCACCCCCTTTCCTTTTTTACTGAACAGAAGGCTCAGCTTGCCAATGAACAGATGGTCTAGCTTCAGATTACCTGTAGGGGTGACTCTAAAGTCATTGTAATTGATTGAAAAAGTTTTTAGTACACATAACAGATATTTTTTTTTTTTTTTAGCCAGTGGGTTTTTTTTTTTTTTCCTTGCTTTTGTAAAACACATGCTTGGTCCCCTCAGGGGATTCTGTTGCTCTGGCAAAGAAATGAATTCAGTGACATTGGTACTTAAGTTAATCTTCAACAGCAACAGCCAGCACTGGCAGATAGGTTTCAATTTGCATTCAAATTACGAATAATTTGAAAAGTTTCTTTAATCCCCTCACTTTGAGAGAGGCACGGCAAAACTGCCACAGATTTTCCTGTCCCCCGTTGATTTTTTTTTTTTTTGCCACAGATGTGTCTAGTAATGAGAACATTTTAGAACCCTTTCATTGATAATCACCTCAGAAAACAGCTATCAGAATCCTAATTGGTGGCCATCTTAATTCTTTAAGGCTGGGTTTAAAACAGTTTTAAATGAGCAAGTATGATGTGGAATTAGGAGTGAAAGAGGTTTTTTGGGAATATGGCTGAGTTGGGCAGTGGAAAGTAAAAAGACAAAGTGTTCTGCTCTGCAGTTCAGGCAGAGACAGAGGTCTGTATATATGCAGAACCCATAGAAGGTTAGGAAGTGAATGTTTTATTTATAGATAGGGTTAGCTGCTGCTTGGAATTTTTTCTAAAGAAGGGTAGTGGTCACCTGGGAGGGAATGAGTTCCTGTGTAGGTGAGTGGTGCTGTTTCCCCCCACAAATTGTTTACATCATCAACAATTTGGTTTCCATCTGACCTTTTGCATTCAGGGAGTGTGTGGTGGTTTCCTTATTCTGAGTGACTTTAGTTTAAAACAATTTCCAGGAGTGTACCTATAGAATAGCTAAAGTGGAAAGAGAGGCTTTGGAGTTCTGGTCTGAGCTGTATGCTTGTTTTACAAGTTCTTCAGGGCTTAGCCTCTGAATCCTCTGGTGAAATAGAAATGGCTCTGACTGTGCTGTTGACAGGCATTTAGCATTTGACTCTCTATTACAGTCATCCCCGTTTTTTTGTGTAGCCTCAGAATAACTTTTGGAAGCATCTCCTACTCCCTTCTGTGGTGTGGCCAGGCATAGACTTGCCCAACCAGATGTTTTTTCCTGGCGCTTTGGATCTTGAGAGAGGCTGTGGGATTTTTTGGATGCCTGTGTGGAGTAGCATCAGTGTGCAAATCTAACTGTTCTCTGGTGTAATTCTTTGTGCTCTTTTCTTCCTGACCTTTTGAGGGTTGTCTTTTTCAATCCTGTTTACCACTTCCATTAACAACCTTCCTGGAAACTCTTAAGACTGATGTTTCTAAAATTTGTATTCAAGACACTTGAAGCTTAAAAACTTAAAAACTCCGTAGCTTAAAAAAGAACTAACAATTGCTCCAGCTGGGGGAAACTCCTTCAGGCCCCCACCCCCACTGTCCTATAGGATTTCCAAGTCTGTAAATCTTTACCAAAGGAACTCAAGTAATGCAGTGTTTAATTGCTTGGCTGTTGTTGTTAGGTGCTGTTGTGTTTGAGCCAGTTCATAGCTGACTCTCCATTGGGTTTTCAGAGGCATTAAATTGTAGAGGAAGAGATTGCTCCCTAGGCCATCCAGTTGCCTGACTGCTTAATTGCAGGGTTGGGAGGAGGAAGTTGTAGTTCACAGTTCAAACTTACCAGCCACTCTGGAGAAGAAAGATGAGGTAGTCTGTTTTCATAAAGTCTCTGTGAGCAGTTCTTCTCTGCCTTGTAGGTTCACGATAAGTCCAGATAGCCTTGAAGCCCGTGAGTTAATCTTTACAGAGACATTCAGCTGCATCTTTCCCCATTGGAGTGGCTGACAGATTCAACTGCTGATTTTTTTGGTTAGCCATCAGAGCTCCATTTTGTGTGTGTGTGTGCGCGCTGCATTTTAAAAGTGGTTCTAAAGGTCATCTACCTTTAAGATGTGTTCCATTTGGTATAGTAAGTTTTCCAAGATCACTGCTTTATACTTACTAGCATGTATAGTTTTGTTTACAGAGAAATTCTTATACACGGGTGATATAAACTCTCTGCATATCAAATCCTTAAAAGAAACATTCAGAATTTCAAGTTTTGCTATATTTTAATAATGGAGGAAAAAAGCCTTCTGAGTTATGAAAGAATTTTTCATTCCTTTATCTAATACAATTAATAATTTCTCCCTGTTTTAAGTTTGAGTTTTAACTTCTGTAGGCGTTTTTAAAACTATAAGAAGGAATACAAATATGAGATAACATACCTCAGATAAGTTTTTAGAATTCATTGAACCATATCATACCATTTTTTTTTTTTTAGGTGTGTCAATTCTTTATTTTGTGTGGAAGGATATTTAAAGCAACTAGTTTATCTAGTACTCTGGTGGCCTAGTCATATCATACCTTTTAAAGTAGATTTTGTACTGTTGAAATTACTCTTCATTGCTTCAGGTTTCTTCCACAATGAGATCACAATATTCAGTGACTGATCTCATAAGTGATTCTGGCGTTTGATAATTTTAAACTGTGAGAGTCTTTGTGTGGCTCATATGAGCTGAACTTTCAGAATGGCAAGTTAAAATGATGTTGATATTTCGGAATATCCTAGAACTTTTTCTGATATTTAAAGAAGGGAACTAGCGTATTGAGAATGAGGTTCCATGTGAGTTTCAGAAGACCCTAGAGGTGTCATACATCATACTTGTCGTACTGTGATACTGTGCCATCCTACCCTGTCCTATCTTGTGCCATTCTTATCTCTCACACATTTGAACCCATTGCTGCAGTTACTGTGTCAGTTCATTTCGTTGAGGGTTCTTCTTCTTTTGGCTCAATACCACTTTATATCCATGCAGACTTTTCCCACTTTCTACCAACATAATCCTTCAGCCTCTCTAGTCAGCGTTTCTTGCTTGTTGGCACTTTAGGGTGAGTTTTGACTCAAAGTGACTCTATGTGGCAGAATAGAACTATCCCATAGAGTATTCTTGGTTATGATCTCTTCCAGAGAAGGTTGCCAGGTTTTCTTCGTCTACAGATCTGCCAATTGGTCCAGTGGTGAAAATATTTGTCTTCTTGACATTGAGCCTCAATCCATATCCTTGACCCTTTGCAGCAAGCGCTTCAGGTCCTCCTCAGTTTCAGCAAGCAGGGTTGTGTCATCTGCATAACGTAGATTGTTGATAGATCTTCCACCAGTCTTGACTCCACATTTCTCCTCATAGAGCCCAGTCCCCCGGATAATCTGTGGTTGAAAAGGTATGGAGATACATATGGACACATCCCTGGCGTACGCCCTTCCCAGTTTTGAACCATGCAGTGTTTCCTTGCTCTGTTCTGATGACTGCCTCTTGGTTCAAGTATAGGTTTCACATTTAAGTGTGATCAAGTGTTCTGGGATTCCCATTCTTCTCGGAGTCAGCCACAGTTTGTTATGGTCTACACAGACAAACGCCTTTGTGTAGTCAATGAAACACAGATACACATTCCTCTGGTATTCCCTGCTTTCAGCTAAGATCCATCTAACATCAGCTACAATATCCCTAGTACCACGACCCTTTCCAAACCCAGCCTGGACTTCTGGCAATTCTCTTCTGATGTGCTGTTCCAGTCGTTTTTGGATAATCTTCAGTAGAATCTTGCTTGAGTGTGATATCAGTGATAATTGTTCTATAGTTTACACACTCTTGGGTCGCCCTTCTTTGGCAGCATCAGGATGGATGGTGAAGAGATTGAGATTGTTCACAGCTTTAATTTGCTTGGCTCCACAGTCAACACTCTTGGCACCAGTAGCCAGGAAATTTAAAGATGTATTGCCATGGGAAAGTCTGCTGTTAGGGACCTCTCCAAAGTACTGAAGAGCAGTGGTGTCTCTCTGGAGACTAAGGTGCGTCTTATACAAACTATGGTCTTTGCTATCACTTGTTACGCATCAGAGAGATGAACAGTGGCTAAGGAGGATAGAAGGAAAATTGATGCTTTTGAGCTGTGGTGCTGGAGAAGAGTATTGAGGGTACCATAGACTGCCAAGAAAACAAACAGATTCATCCTGGAAAGGGTTAAACTGGGCGGCTCCCTGGAGGCAAGGATTCTGAGCCTCCATCTAACATATTTGGACATCTTGTAAGGAGGGACTGGTCCTTGGAGAAGGACATCATGCTTGGTAGGGTGGAAGGACGGCGCAGGAGGGGAAGGCCCTCTATGAGGTGAATTGATTCAGTGACTGGGGTAATCGGGATGGGTGCATCGGAGACGGTGTGATTGGCACAGGACAGAGCAGAGTTTAGGGCTTTCGCAAGCGACTCGACGACACACAACAACAACAGATCTGCCAGGTAGGTGTTTAACCATTGTGCCACTTCATTGTTTGCTTCACTCATGCACCATTGCTGTCCAGTCACCCTGCATTGAGGTTCTGAGGCTGTAAATTGCATGGAAGAAGATTGCACTATCCTGCTGAGCCTCTGGTGGATTCATACCACTAGAGTCATTCATTCTCTTTGTAATAGAAGCACAACTTCCTGTGCATAGTCACCTCAGCTCCCCATTTGCTTTGTTGTTGTTTTTGTTAGGTGCCCTTGAGCCAAGGACGACTTACAGTGACTGTTATGAACAAATTTGAACTCTTCTCAATTCTATTCCATCCTTATCATTTCTGACACATTCGAGCCCATTGCTGTAGTTGCTGTGTCTGTCAGTCTTGTTGAAAGTCTTCCCCTCTTTCGATGACCCTGGACCTTTCCAAACTTGATGTCCTTTTCCTAGGAATACCCTCTTCTGGCAGTATATTTGTTGTTGTTGTTTTTTTGTGGTTTTTTTTGCAGTCTGTGGGATATTCAGTACTCCAGCACTGCAACTCACAAGGCATCATTCTTCTTTTGTTCATCCATAATCATTATCTAGCTCTCAAATGCATAGCAAGTGATTGAAAAGACAATGGCTTGAATCATGCCCACCTTAGTCTTCAGACTAACATCATTGTTCTTCAGTAATTTGGAGAGATCCTTGATAGTAGACTTTATCAGTACAGTATGTCTCTGATCTCCCGACTCCTAGTACCAAGGGTGTTGGTTAAGAATCCCAAGAAAATGAAATGGTTGACAATTTAATAAATTTTTTATCTTTCTATCATGATGGGAGCACTGGTGGCCTAGTGGCAAGAAGCTGTGCTGCATTCCCGAAGGCACGCAGTTCGAATCCACCAGCTGTTGAGAAGGATGGGTAATCTCTTCCCTTGCTATTAACTGCCCTTTGAAAACCCAATGGATGGTCAGCTCTGGGTTGGTTCTGACTCGAAAGTACACAACATCATCATAATGTTACTTACCTGTCCAGTGGTGAACATTTTTATCTTGATGTTGAGATACAATCCATGTTGAAGGCTGTAGTCTTTGATCTTCTGTTTACAGGATTGTATTTTTACCATGTGAATATCCTTTTGAAGCAACACACAGAGCCTTTGCCTGCTTCCTTGTTTTTCTGTTACAAAAGAAATGTAATGATGAGGGCCAGAGGTGGAAAGGAATCCTGATTGCATCTTGAAATGGATGTTTGTGTCTTTGAGTTTCTTTAATCAAAGATTGAAGGACTCTACTCTCGTTCATTGGCACAGTACACTATGATAACCTGGTGAATATAGGTAGTGATGTTTATGTACCATTGAATTGGAACTGACTCATAGCTGACTCTCCAGTGGGTTTTCTGAGGCAGTAAATTGCATGGGGATGGGGAGATTGCCTTTCTTTTCCCGTGGAGCAATTGTTGGATTTGAAACCACCCTTGGGTTGGCAGTGTAATTCCTTACCACTACCATCAGAGCTCCCTAGTAAGTATAGGTAGTGCAAAGTAATGTTTGGAAAAGAAACTGTAGCTTTGCTAATTTTTGGTAAACTTCCAGTCTACAAGAATGCAAGTAATAATGTACAGTATTTTATAAGAAGAATATATTTTGTTGTACCATTGTACAATCTGACCAACAATGTAAAAGAGTTGCTATCTCTTCTCCACATCTTTTCCAGCATTTATTACTTGCTGTCCTGTTAAACTTTGCCACTGTTAACTGGAGTGAGATGGTATCCCATTGTGGTTTTGATTTGCATCTCTCTTATTGCCTCTGATTTAGATCATTTCTTCATTTGTCTGTTGGCCATTTGAATATCTTCCTCTAAAAATTCAATGTCTTTTACCCATTATGCTGAGTGAACTAAGTCCCACAAGGACAAATACTGTATAAAACCATTGTAGTATGAGTATGAGACTCTTAAGGCAGAGGGGAAGGTGGAAATAGAGGGGCAAGGACTGCGTGGGGTGAAGGAAATGGGAATGACCTTTTGTGAAAAACAATGTATTCAAACTTTGTAAATAAATCGGTAATACAGAAATTTTTAAAAAAGGAATATATTCGGTAAATATTTTTAAATACTTTTCTGTATGTAAAATACAAAATAAATTTAGCTTTAGAAAAAATTTAGAAACATTTTAAATTTAAAAAAGAAATGAAAGGCAATGTACAGTAAAAAATTGATTGTTGTTGAAGTTGTGTGCCATGGAGTTAGAACAAACGCATGACAAATCCTCCAGTGGGTTGTTCAGAGTAGTTGATTAGACATTGTAATTAATGAATTACATGAATCAATAGCAGTTAATGTTATAAAACAAACTGAATGATTGTATGAAAAACCAATATGATTTGCACACCTTCACTCAAATAAAAAAATTTAAAGCTTGAAGAATTAATAGAAAAGATCATAGCATATTTTTTACATATTCCAAAGTTTAGAAACTAAGCATTGTGAAACGGTAAGAACATCATCAAATTCTTTTTGTGCAAGATGTGTGTGTATGTGGTTTATGGGAAGTCATAGCTTTCATTAGCTATTCAAAACATTTAATGAACCAGAAAAGGTTCAGAATAACTGAATAGGAACTTTGTTCTAGTTTAAGTTTCTGTTTTCTACCCCCCACTTTTTTTTAAAAAAAAAACTCCCCAAACTCTGAAAATTAAGTAGAAAAAAAATTTTATGTTTAATAGTTACGTTGTTGTTGTTAAGTGCCATCGAGTCGTGGGCGACTCAATGAAGGAGAGTCCTCAATACTTGGGTGCCTTTCATCCTCTCTCCAGGTTCATAGGGTTTCCGGAGCAAGCTATTACGGAAGTGGATCCTACTCCTCCTTCCAATTAATAGTTATAGCAAGTTGAGTTTTGAGTTGAGCTTTTTATAGGAGTTGTGGTGGTGTTGTGGGTTAATATTTGGGCTGTTAACGGAAAGGTCAATAGTTCAAACACTATCAGTTACTCCAAAGGAGAAAGACAAGGCCGGCAGTTCATGTAAAGATTTAAAACCTTGAGAGCCCAATTGGCAGTTTGACTTTGTTGTCTTCAGGTGTCTGAGATTCAGAACCAACTTGTCAGCAGTGGTTGGGTGTGTTGACATTTGTATATGATGAGATCAGCAATTCTGTGACCAGTCCTGGGAATTCTCATATTGTTAAATGACATTAAAAAGCAGTATAAGTAATCTATCTAGCACTTAGCAGTTTTCATCTACTCAATGTTCATTTGAGGACATTTTAGGCTCTTGAGTAGGTAGAAACACTACAAAACAAGTCTTGATCTTCCAGATCCATTTCATTTTAGTTCTAAGGATCAAAATGCAAAAATTAGGGAAAACCTTCCTAGAACCTCACAGATCTTTTACTTGTTCAGAAATCATTAAATGCCTACTGTATGGTAGGCACTTTACTAGGCGAGACAAAGATTATTCTGTAAAGGAAAATTGCAGATTTTTGTGAGAACTGACTTAAAATGGATATCAGAAGAAACTCTGAAAATTGTATTAGAACACCAGGAAGCCAAAACACAGAGAAGAAATGGTGACTTTAAAAGATATGAATACCTTGAGACAACAGTATTATAATGAAATGTGCAAAGAGCTGAAGTTAGAAAGTAAAAAGGGAAGAACTTGCTTGACATTTCTCAAGCTGAAAGAATTGAACAATTCAAGCTTCACTTTGCAATACTGAAGGATGAGTTCTATAGGCAAAATCATGAATGATGCAGGTAACATCAAATAGAAGATGGAAGGGGATGTAACAGAAAGAACTGGCTGACATGAAACAACTTCAGGAATTAACATATAATCAAGAACCAATGACAATGAAGGAAGTTCATACTGCACTGAAGATATTATACTGATAGATATGTTTCTTCAAACAGGTGCAGCCCTGGGCATGCTTACCAGGCTGTATCTTGAAATCTACAAGACACCTACGGTGGCCAAGTAATTGGAAGAGATCCATATTTGTTCGCATTCCCAAAAAAGGTGATCCAGTAGAATGTGGAAACTATTAAAACAATATAGTTAATAACACCTGTAAGCAAAATTGGAGGCAAGGATTCTGAGGCTCCGTCTAACTTACTTCGGACATGTAGTGAGGAGAGACCGGTCCTTGGAGAGGGACATCATGCTTGGGAGGGTGGAGGGACGGCGCAGGAGAGGAAGGCCCTCTATGAGGTGGATTGATTCAGTGACTGGGATAATTGGGATGGGAGTGTCAGAGACAGTGCGATTGGCTCAGGACAGAGCGGAGTTTAGGGCTGTTGTACATAGGGTCGCTATGAGTCGCAGGCGACTCGACGGCACATAACAACAACAACAAGCAAAATCTTGTAGAAGATTATTAAAGGCCGAGTAGAATAGTACGTAGAAAGATAAACTGCGAGAAATTCAAACTGGATTTAGAAGAGGCCTAGTGTGAGGGATATCATTGCTCATGTCAAATGGGTCCTGACTGAAAGGAGAGAATACCAGTAAGATGTCTATCTATGTTTTGACTATGCAGAGGCACTTGACTATGTGGATCACAACAAATTACGGCTAACGTTGGAGAAATATGCTGTCAGAGACCTTTCCAAAGGGCTGAACAACAGTGATCTCAGTTTAAAGATTGAGATGCACCTGACCTGAACTGTGGTCTTTGCAATAACTTTTGCATCTGAAAATTAGACATTGACAAAGGATGAAAGAAGAATCAATGACTTTGAGTTGTGGTGTTGGAGAAGAGTACTGAATATCTGTATGTGTACTACCAAAAGAACAACAAATAGATCTCGGAGAAAGTGTAACCAGAGTGCTCCTTAGAGGCTTGGCTGGCAAAACTTTGTCTCACATTCTTTGGAAAAAGACATCATTCTTGGAAAGATGGAACTTAAGTGAAAATGAGGATGATCCTCAACAAGGTGGATTGACACAGAGACTGTAGCAGTGGGTTCATGTTTGTCAGTTGATGATGGCACATGATAACACAAGGTTCAGATCAGTTGTTTATAGAGTAGTGAATTGTACCCGACTCAGTGGCACTTAACCCAGTCATTTGATGAATGTTACAAAGACGAGCTCAAAGATCATAATTAATCACCATATCACAGCAGTGTTAACTTATTGGGTTATGAGATTAGGTAGTTATTTATGTGTGTGAAAATGACTTTTGTAAACTGTAAAATGTTACCACATTCTATTAAGTAAAACGTACACATTTTTAGAGAAGCCTAGGAAGCTGTGATGTCATTGTCCATAAGAGTTGTTCTGCTAACTCAGAGGCTGAACTTTAGTGGTTTAGATGCACCAGCTGCTCTATAGGAAAACTAACTTGATGGCAATAAAAGAGAGAGAATAGGGAAGTATGGGATTTATTCTCATTTTAATTGTTGTCAGGTTGGAACTAATAGCTGACCCTTCAATAGATTTTCAGAAGCTTATTACACATTAGGCCACCAAAGCTCTCTGTAGCATTTATGATGTTGTTATGTACTGTTGAGTTGGAACTGAGTCATAGCAGATTGTCCAGTGGGTTTTCAGATGCCGTAAATTGCAAAGGAGGTGATTGCCCATCTCTGTCCTGACGAGCAGCTGGTGGATTCAGACCATATGTCTGAGTTGACAGTGCATCTCCTTCCCTTGGTCTGCCAGAGCTCCCTATGTTGTTGTTGTTATGTGCCGTCGAGTTGCTTGAGACTCATAGCGACCCTATATACCACAGCCCTAAACTCTGCTCTGTCCTTTGCCAATCACACTGTCTCCGATAAACCCATCCCGATTATCCCAGTCACTGCATCAGTCCACCTCATAGAGGGCCTTCCCCTCCTGCGCTGTCCCTCCACTCTCCCAAGCATGAAGTCCCTCTCCAAGGACTGGTTCCTCCTTACAACATGACCAAAGTATGTCAGATGAAGCCTCAGAATCCTTGCCTCCAAGGAGTAGCCCAGTTTAACCCTCTCCAGGATGAATCTGTTTGTTTTCTTGGTAGTCCACAGTACCCTCAGTACTCTTCTCCAGCACCACAGCTCAAAGGCATCAATTCTCCTATCCTCCCATGTCATTGTCCAACTCTGATAGGATTCATTAATGTTAAAGGAGACCTGGTGACATAGTAGGTTAAGGATTGGATTGCTAACTGAAAGATCAGCCATTCAAACTCACCAGTTACTCTGGGATAAAAATGAGACAGTCTCTTCTCAGTAATATTTACAGCTTCAGAAATCCAATGACATGTCACCATGAGTTTAGATTAGTGATGTTGCATTTAGTGGGTAAAAATCACTAGTCCAAAGAGTGTGTTTTGCCACAAATCCTTAAATAATTTGAGAGGAATTCAATTTGTACACATGCTTTGTTTTTTGCTCTCTGAAGTGGAATTAATAGCAAGAATGGAAGAAAAATGGTAATTCCTTCTTCCATTAGGTGGTAAACTAAAGTGAGCTGGGAATTATCCATGAATCCACCTCCATGAAAGTTATCCATGAAATTGACAGATCTTGGAAGACTGGCTGATAAGAGAATTATGTGCTTGGAGCTAGTTTTAGTTCCAGCCCAGCCATCACTCTGTAATAGGTCCCTAACTTCTGAATCTGTTTTTGTTAACTTTGTGAAATTGGAACACCAATGCTTACAAGATTCTCTAAGGATTAGACATGAATTCTATAAAATGTGTACTACAATTGTAACATGTAGTAAACAGTCATTATATAGTAGACTTGGTGATACTTGTGTGCACATTTTAGTAGAGAGATTTTTGAGGCTGTGTCCTAATGGATAGAAGTTACCATTGAAGAAGTTGTTGAGTGAAGGGGAAGGAAAGAGGTAGGGGCTTCATTTTCTCCTGTGAACTTCTGGAATTAAAAATAACCCAAACCCAAAAAGCAAGAATACATGAGATGTCCCATGCAAAGTGTGTAAATGAGGTAAAATAAAAGGGCTGATAGGTACTACTTTAGGGTATAGGTAGACAAAGAGTGACTTGTCAAAAAGCCTGAGCAGAAGCTGCCATAGGAGAATAATGCTATCTATGTATGGGAGCCAGGGAAGAAGGGGGTAATGGTAATAACATCCGAAGTGGAAAGGTTACATAAGTATTATTGAGAATGTCATAAGATTGTAGTGAATTGGGAATAGAAAGAAAAGTGCTGTTTGTTTGCTTTGAATATTGTCTCTTTCACATGCTGGCAAGCTTGTATATGAGCTTGAATGTCATTGGGAACATACTGGAAGGTTCTATCTGGGAAGATATGCATCCAGAGTGGTGTTTACTTATATTTTTGAAAAAAACTTAAGTAATTTATTAGTAGCATATATCAGATTGCCAGGAAATTAAAAGACGTATTGCAAAGGGAAAGTCTGCTGTTAGGGACCTCTCCAAAGTACTGAAGAGCAATGGTGTCTCTCTGGAGACTAAGGTGTGTCTGATACGGGCCATGGTCTTGGCAATCACTTGTTATGTGTCAGAGAGTTGAACAATGACTAGGGAGGATAGAAGGAGAATTGATGCCTTTGAGCTGTGATGCTGGAGAACCATATTGAGGGTACCATGGACTGCCAGGAAAACAAACAGATTCATCCTGGAGAGGGTTAAACTGGGCTGCTCCTTGGAGGCAAGGATTCTGAGGCTTGGTCTGACATACTTTGGACATACTGTGAGGAGGAACCAGTCCTTGGAGAGGGGTATCATACTTGGGAGGGTGGAGGGACAGCGCAGGAGGGGAAGGTTCTCTATGAGGTGGATTGATTCAGTGACAGGGATAATCGGGATGGGTTTATTGGAGACGGTGTGATTGGCACAGGACAGAGAGTTCAGGGCTGTGGTATATAGGGTTGCTATGAGTCTCAAGCAACTTGACAGCACATAACAAAAGCAGCATATTGGATTGCAGCTGGAGGGTGTACTTTCATGCTAAAAATCAGCTACATAATTATGGGATATTGTTAGATGCCATGCAGTCAGTTGTGATTCATAATAGCCCGGTGAACAACAGAGCTAAATCTTGCCTTATCCTGCATCATCCTGTCAGTCAATCTCTGTCATGCTTAAGTCCATTGTGGTTACTATATCATTCCATCTTGTTGAGGGTCTTCCTCCTTTCTTGACCTTTTCCCTTTTCCAAATGATCTTGATGATACCAGACATCTTGATTGATGTATCTATCCACAAAATGGTTTCTTCTGAGAATATCCACAAAATAAGTGAGATAAAGATTCACCATCTAAAAAAAAAAAAAAGATTCACCATCTTTGCCTCTAAGTGCTGTGGCTGCATTCTTTCATGACAGACAGATTTGTTCTTTTGGCAGTCTAGTATATTCAGCACTCATCATCACTACAATTCAGAAGCATAGATTGTTCTTCACTTGTCTTTAGTCATTGTCCAATTTACATAAATAAGCAATTGAAAAGATCATGGTTTAAGTCAGGTACACCGTAGTCATTAAATTTACATCCTTGCACTTTAGAACTTTGGAGAGGTTCTTCACAGCAGCTTTCTCCAATGCCTGCTTTTATTGATGTATCAAGAGGCTAACCAGCAATTTGGAAGAGATGACGTTAATACAATAAATATCACAAAACAAATTAAAATACAGATGTATCTGAATTGGCTTTTCAGTGATGTGATGCCTTATTAAATTAAGGAAACTGACCAAGGATTCTCTTCTTTATCATTTCATGTTCTTCACAAAATCCTCTCCTTGAGAGCTCAGGAAACACCTCAGCGATCATTTTCTCTTTGAAAGAGGAGATCTTGTCGATGCACACATTCTTCTTGATGCCCCTTTCCCCCAGCCCTAGCGTTGTGGAGAAATAGGATCACTTAACAGCTCCTTCCTTTGTGTTCATGGCATCCACAATGGAGAAGACAAACCGGGCACTGGCATATATCTTGTACAGTGTGGCCGAGCCTGCTCTGGTTTTAGCCTTTACCACCTTGGCACCTGCCTCCTGGATGCTCCCAGTCAGGGCTTGTCAGCTTATCCAAGGGAAAGTCCACCTTGGGAATGCACTGAGAGTTCAGGGAGATGATGGTCTTCCCAGAATGGCCACCAGTCAGGAGAACATGAGAACATTGACTTGAGCTGGATCCAAACCCTTCATTTCTGCAACAAAAGGGTTAGCCCTGAAAATATCCAGGGTTGTTACACTGACGATCTTATTGGGGTTGTATATGCCATGTTTCTTGAAAACTGTGATTGGGATGGCCCAGTTAACTGGATTTGTAATGATGCAGATCATGGCTTCAGGACATTCCGGCACAGGCAGCAGCTAGTGTGGCCACGATTGTGGCATTGGTGTTGAACTGGTGATTCTCTGTCATGTGTGTCTTTATTGGGACTCCAGCTGGAATAACCATCACATCACAGCTTTTCAAGCAGTTTGACAGCTGTTCAGGCCCGAGGTAGCCTTTCATATTTGCTCTCGTCACAGTGTGGCTCAGGTCAGTGGCTACTCCTGGTGTGTGAGCAATAATGTAGAGTGTCAGGTGGCTTACCAAGGGGCTGCCTGGTTCCTCCAGAAAACCCCAAGATGGCTACTTTAGTATTGTTTTGGGCGAGGTGCTGAAGCTGCTGCTGTGGGCAGTACCTATGGGACAGGGCGGAGAGCATGGCTGGGCAGAGGTGAGGCGAGGGTTTGCAGGGAGAGCATCTTTTGATTTCTTGACTGCTGTTAGCATGAGCATTGATTATGGATCCAAGTAAAATTAAATGGTTGACAACTTCATTCTTCATCTGCTATGATGTTGACTATTGGTACATTGGTGAAAATACTTGTTTTCATGTTGTTGTAGTGTAACCTATGTTGAAGGCTCTACTCTTTGATCTTTTACAGCAAGTCCTTCAAGTACTCTTCACTCTGTGAAAGGAAGATTCTGTCATATGCAAAAGTTTGTTGATGAGGTTTCTTATAATTCTGATGTCACATTTTTCTTTATATACTCTAGCTTTTTGAATGAATTTCTTAGCATACTCAATCTTGAATAGGTGTTTTTATAATTCATTCTACTAAGATTATTATCAGACCAGTTACAAGAAATGTCAAGTGAATATTGTACTAAATGCTAGACCTGCATTTTTGGCATCAGAAGCTCCTCCTTTGTTTAGTTCCCTAGCTCGTCTTTGTCCCTTGGGTTTGGTGGTTCACTAGAAGGTCTCCCAGAGATTCAGACCCATCAGGGGAATTACTCACATGACCGTAAGTATATAGCAGAAACTGGTGACTGATCGGCCAGGATCCTGCAGACTGTTAGTTGTGGTGTAGCTGGATGATGACTGTGGTTGATGCGGGCTAGATGCTGTGTTCCAGATGAGTGTTCCACAAGAGGAAGTGCCTAGTGCTGAGGTTCCATGAGCTTATATAAGCCTTTAGTAGAGTGGGGCTTATATCGGTCCTGATCCTTTCCCCTTAGTATAATAATCACTTAAGCACAAAATAAACAATAATCACTTAAGCACAAAATAAACAATGATTGACTAGGAAAGACATCTGAATGATAACCCTTAGACACCCAGAATAGGAGTACTGAATAGTGTTGTTGTTATGTGCTGTCAAATCAAGTGTGACTCATAGCAACCCTGTGGACAGCTAACCTGAAACATAACCTATCTTGTGCCATCCTCATTGTCTGAGACACTAGAGCCCATTGATGTAGTCACAGTGTAAGTCCATCTTCTTGAGGGTCTTCCTCTCCTTTGCTGACCCTCCATCTTCCCAAATATGTTGTCTTTTCCCAAGGAATAGCCTTACCTATCTACATGTCCAAAGTGTGAAAGACGAAGCTTCGTGATCCTTGCCTCCAAAGAGCACTCTGACTACACCCTTTCCAGGATATATATATATCTGTCTGTTCTCTGTTCTTTTAGCAGTCCATGAGATATTCAGTACTCTGCAACAGTACCACAGTTCACAGGTGTCAGTTCTTCTGTCATCCTTATTCATTGCAAGCTCTCTAATGTGTACCAGGTGATTGAGAAAACTATGGCCTGCATCGGGCACACTTTAATCTTCAAACTGACCTCACTGCTCTTTAGTAATTTGGAGAGGTCCCTACTAGCAGACATGCCCAATGCAATATGTCTCCTGATTTCTCTTGACTACTGGTACCAATGATGTTGATTGTTGATCTAAGCAAGAGGAAATCATTGAAAGCTTCAATATTTTCTCCATCTATCATAATGTTGACTATTGGGCCTGTGGTGATGATCTTTGTCTTCCTGATGTTGAGGTGTAATCCATACCGATGGTTGTAGTCTTTGATCTTCTGCAGCAGGCGTTTCGTATCCTCCTCACATTAAGCAAAGTTTTGTCATCAGCTTAATGCAGCTTCCTGAGGGGTCTTTTTCCAATCCTGATGCCACATTCTTCATGAAGTCCAGCCTCTTGTATTATTTGCTCAACCTACAGATTGAATACATATGGAGAAAGGATACAACCTTGATGAACACCCTTCCTGATCTTAAACCATGCAGTGTTCTCTTTGTGTTTTCACAACATCTTTTTGTTCTAGGTATAGGTTCTGTATAAATATTAATATAATAATAAGCACAATTAAGTTGTCTGGTATTCCCATTCTTCTCAGCGTGAGCCATAATTTGTTAGGATCCACACAACCGATGCCTTTTTATAGACTGTTATGAGCATTCAAATCATCTATGACTCATAGTGACCTTGTGAACAGTGGATCTGAATTCTGCTCTACCCTGTGCCATCCTTACCATCTCCAATATACTTGAACCCATTGTTACGGTCACTGTGACAGTCTTTTTGAAGTTCTTCCTTTCTTATGCTGTCCAAGCATGATGCCCTTTACCATGGATTGATCTCTCCTGACAACATGCCCAAAGTGTGTGAAATGAAGTTTCACCATTCATGCCTTCAAGGTGCACGGTGGTACACAAGACATACTAGGGTTTTTTGTGGTTTTTTTCCTTCTTTTTTTTTACAATCCAGGGAAAATTAGCAGCACAACTCTTCTGTCATCCTTATTTATTGTCCAACTTTCAGATGTATGGCAAGTATTTGAAAGGCTATGGCCTAGATAAGATAGATGCATCTTAGTCTATATGGAAATCATTGTTCTTTAGTCCTTTGGAGAGATCCTGGGCAGGAGATTTCCCAGTGCAACACATCTTTTCTTGTGGGGGATTTTTCCCCAGAGAGACTATTTATTATTTTCTGGTTGTGCTAATTTATTTTGAAAATTAAAGTAAAATTTACATTTGATATTTATTTGTTATGTTTCTTCAGGTTAGACTGCTAGTCTTTCAGTTTCCCTGGTGTTTTATATGTCTGCCTTATGCTATAAATTTTCTTGTGGCCTTACTGGTTAAATTCATAGAGGCAGAGGCAAATAAATGTTCTTCCTTGCTTCAGAGTATGTGCTGTATATCTTCTCCTGTTTTAGTAGGTGATATGTATGTTTTGTTCATAAGACACTGGCTCCCTTTTGTTTACAGCAGAGCTAATGTTACGTACTTTCTGTTAAGGTGGCTCATTTTATTGGCATTCTGCTCTTCCACTTTCTTTCAGGAACCAATTTCCAAGGAGCAAAAGAAATAAGCATCAACTTTTCTAAAACTCGATCAAAGCCACTCACATTAGTAACGACCCTTCAGTACCTCCTGGACATTCTGTGTCAGGCCTCTCATCATGGATGGTTTGCCAGTTTCTGAACTCTGGTCAAATATAAATCTCAGAAGATGAGCAAAGCACCAAAGTTTGGTAAAAAAGATACTTTTTTTTTTCCTTGGCTGCTGGTAACAAGGTAACATGGTGTTGATTGTAGATCCAAGTAAGATGACGTTGTTGACACCATCATTCTTTGCTCCATCTTTCTTGATGTTGCCTGTAAAAGTGAAGCATTTTGTCGTCTTTATGTTGAAATGCAATCCATATTGAAAGCTTTAATCTTCTACAGGAAGTGTTTCAGGTGTTCCTCATGTTCAGCAAGCAAGCTAGTCTAATCTTTGTAACAAGTTGTTGATGAGCCTTCCTCTGATCCTGATGTCACATTCTTCATCATAAAGCTCAACTTTTTGAATGATTTGCTTAGAATACAGATTGAATAACTATGGAGAAAGGATATAGGCCCAGTGCACACCTTTCTTGATTTTAAACTCTGCATTGTTCCCTTACTTTGCTCCCACAGCCACCTTTTGGTCTAGTTAATAGATTTCACATGAGCACAATTATAATTAAGTGCTCTGTGATTCTTCTTGGTGTTAGCCATAATTTGTTGTAATTCACACAGTTGCACAGCCAGTAAAATACAAATAGACATCCTTCTGGTGTTCTCTGCCAAGATCCATCTGATACCATTAGTTATATATTCATGGAGACACAGTCCCTTCTAAATCCAGGTTGGATTTCTGGCACTTCTCTGTCAGTGTACTGTTTCAACCATTTAAAAATAATCTTCGGCAAGATTTTGCTTGCTATTGTGATATTAATGATATTTTTGCTAATTTCCATATTATTTTGGGTCATCTTTTTGGGAATTGGAATAAGTAGCTGACCCTGGCCTGGGCCTTGATGGAGGAATTCAGCTGATGCTGATTATTATACCTCTTATTATACCTTAGTCAGTTGTATAGTATGTGATGTATATATTCTGAGAAACTGCTAAATTTTAATTAAAATCTACTTTGAATTTCTTGTGGGGATAATATCTGGTATTATTCCAGGTAAGAATAAAATTCATTGTTGTTAGATGCCATTGAGTCAAGTGTGACCTGTTAATGACCCTATAAACAACAAATTTGAACCCTATTCTAGCCTGTGCCACCCTTCCTGACACATTAGAGCTCATTGTGAAATCACCATGTCAGTTCTCCTTGTCAGGGGTCTTCCTCTCCTTTGCCGATCCTCCACCTTTCCGAGCATCATGTCTCTTTCCAAGGCATAGCTCCTCTTAGCAATATGCCCAAAGTATGTGATGCAAAGCTTCATCATCCTTGCCTCCAAAGAGCACTCTGGCTGCACCCTCTCCAAGATACATTTGTTTGTTCTTTTGGCAGTCCATGGGATGTTCAGTGGTCTTCTCCAACACTGGAGCTCAAAGTTATCAATTTTTCTTCTGTCATCCTTATTCATTGCCCAGTTCTCAGATGCATAGCAAGTGATTAGAAAGACGACGGCCTGAATCAAATGCACCTTAGTCCTCAAACTGATGTCATTAACCTCAGTAATTTGGAGAGGTCCCTAACTGCAGACTTTGCTGGTACCAAGGATGTTAGTTGTGGATCCAAGTAAGATGAAGTTGTTGATGGTTTCAGTCTCTTTTCCATCTATCAGTGATGATGCTTATGATAAGAGTCTCTGCTTTCTTGACATTGAGATGCAATCCGTATTGAAGGCTGTCTTCTTTGATGTTCTGCAACAAGAGCTTCAAGTTCTCCTCACTTTGAGCAAGTAAGGTTGTATCATCTGCATAATGCAGGTTATTGATGAATTTCCACTGATCCTGATGTCACATTCCTCGTCATAGAGGCCTACTTCTTGAATAATTTACTAAGCATACAGATTGAATTGTTACGGTGAATACAACCCTGACACATTCTCTTCTTAATTTTAAACCATCTAGTGTTCCCGTCCTCATAGAGCCCAGCCTCCCGGATAATCTGTCTGCATACAGGTTGAAAAGGTATGGAGACAGGACACATCCCTGGCATACACCCTTCCCAATTTTGAACCATGCAGTGTTTCCTTGCTCTGTTCT
>NW_006399941.1:2367660-2375551 GCF_000299155.1 Elephantulus edwardii | reverse complement strand
TTCCATCTTCTTTTAATACTTCCTGGATCATTTAATATTCTGCCTAAAGCATCCTTGATTATAGCAACTCGAGGATTGAATTTGTTCTTCAATTCCTTGAGCTTAAGAAATGCTGAGCGAGTTCGGCCCTTTTGATTTTCTGACTCCAACTCCTTACACATATCATTGTAATATTTTACTTTGTTGTCCCATGCTACCTTTTGAAATCTTCTATTTGTGGGGTCAAGATTGGTGGAAGATCTATCAACAGTCTGCGATATGCAGATGATACAACCCTGTTTGCTGAAACTGAGGAGGACCTGAAGCGCTTGTTGCAGAGGGTCAAGGACTGCAGCCTCCAGTATGGGTTGAGACTCAATGTCAAGGAGACAAAGATTCTCACCACTGGACCAATTGGCAGCATCAGGGTGGATGGTGAAGAGATTGAGATTGCTCACAGCTTCAGTTTGCTTGGCTCCACAGTTAACACTTTTGGCACCAGTAGTCAGGAAATTTAAAGACGGATTGCCATGGGAAAGTCTGCTGTTAGGGACCCCTCTAAAGTACTGAAGAGCAATGGTGTCTCTCTGGAGACTAAGGTACGTTTGTTACAGGCCATGGTCTTTGCAATCATTTGCTGTGCATCAGAGAGCTGGACAATAACTAGGGAGGATAGAAGGAGAACTGATGCCTTTGAGCTGTAGTGTTGGAGAAGTGTATTGAATATACCATGGACTGCTAAGAAAACAAACAGTATCAACCTGGAGAGGGTTAAACCAGGCTGCTCGTTGGAGGCAAAGATTCTAAAGCTTTATCTGACATCCTTTGGAAATGTTGCACGGAGGGACCAGTCATTGGAGAAGGATGTCATGCTTGAGAAGGTGGAGGGACAGTGCAGGAGAGGAGGACTATTTGAGGTTTATTGATATTCAGTGACTGGGGTAATGGGGGTAGGTGTGTCAGAGACAGTGAGATTGACACAGGATAGAGCATGGTTTAGGACTGTTGTACATAGGGTCACTATAAGTTGCAGGCGACTCAGTGGCACATTACAACTACAACAACAACATAATGTGTCATCCAGTCACTTGTGACATCATAGCTCTCAACTCCATTTTATCTGGATCCATTCTCACTGATATTTATTAAATATTAATATTAAATAAATATTAAAATGTTATAAGCCTGCTCTGTCCTGAGCCATTGTCATTGACTCCTGACACACCTACCCCCTTTGCCCCAATGATTGTGTCAGTCCATCTCATCTGGGGTCTTCCTCTCCTGTGTTGTCCCTCCATCCTTTCAAAAATGATGTCCTTCTCCAAGGACGAGTCCCTCTTGGTCACATGCCCAAAGTATATGAGACAGAGCTTTAAAATTATGGCCTCCAAGGAGAGACTTGGTTTCACCCTCTCCAAGACAGTCCTTTTTGTTTTCTTGGTCCATGGTATGTTCAAGACTTTTCTCCAGCACCACAACTCAAAGGCATCAAATCTTCTGTCATCTTTAGTCATTGTCCAGCTCTCTGATGCATAGCAAGTGATTGCAAAGACCGTGGCCTGGGATTAGGTACACCTTAGTCTGTAGATTGACATTGTTGATTTTCAGTACTCTGGAGAAGTCTGTGATAGCAAATTTGCCTGTTACAATTCATCTCTTGATTTCTTGATTGTTGTTGCCAAGAGTGTTGATTGTGGAGCCGAGGAAGCAGTAATTGATAACCTCAGTCTCTTCTAGATTCATCATGGTGCTGCCTGTTAGTCCACTGGTGAGAATCTTTTGTCTTGTTTATGTTGAGCTTCAATCCATATTGAAAACTACAGTCTTTAACCTTCTGCAGCAAGCGCTTCATGTCGTCCTCATTTTTCGCAAGCAGGTTGTGTCATCTACACAACACAGGTTGTTGATGAATCATCCTCTAATCCTGATGCAACATTCCTCCATAAAGCCCAGCTTCCTGAATGATTTGTTGTGTATATAGATTGAAAAGCTTTGGGGACAGGACACATCCCTTCCAGATTTTGAACCATGCAGTGTTTCCCTGCTCTATTCTGAGAACTGCTTCCTGGCCCAAGTATAGATTTCACATTAACACAATCAAGTGTTCTGGGATTCCCATTCTCCTCAAAGTTAACCACAATTTGTTGTGGTCCATACAGTCAGATGCCTTTGCATAGTCAATGAAACACAGATAGATATCCCTCTGTTACTCTTTACTTTCTGCCAACATCTATCTGACATTGACGATAATGTCTCTAGTGCCACGACCTCTTCTAAACCCGGCTTGTATTTCTGGTAGTTCTCTGTTAATGTACTGTTGTGGTTTCTGGATAATCTTAAGGAGGATTTTGCTTGCATGCTATATGAGTGATATCGTACAATAATTTCCACCCTCTGTTGGGTCACTTTTTGGGGGAATGGGAATAAGTATGGCTCTCTTTAGTCAGGAGACTTGGCACTCTAGTGCAATATTCAGAGTCTCTTCTGACATCCATTTTTGTTTTCTTTTTTCTTTGTAATGACCTTTTGCATTCTTCATGGATGATATTTTTTATACCCTCCCACAGCTCATCTCATCTTTGTTCATTGGTGTTCAAGGCCTCAAACCTGTACCTGAGTTGGTTTTTAAACTCAGGTGGGACAAACTCAAGGTCAAATTTTGATTCCTATGGATTTGATTTGACCTTTTTAAGCTTTAATTTGAACTTTCATTTAAGTAGTTGATAGTCTGTTTGGCAGTCAGCACCTGGCCTAATTTCTCTTCCGATATTAAAATGATATTCATTATTATTCCCCACAGTGAATAAAATTCACTGAAGGAAATACAGCATTCTGTGGTCTTCTCACGAATCTGTTCTGAATTCTTACAAAGACACTTTTTATTATATTGATCCAAGTAATAACAGCAGTGGCAGGATAAAGGCATAATTTGCTTCTAGTTTCTCCAAATGCTGTCGCACATGATTTTGGAGAGTGTGGAGATACTCATCAACTGACTTCTAGAGAATTTTTGCCATAAGAATTGTGTGCCTGAGAGTTTATAGCATCACTGGTTCTCTCATTATCTCTTATATATCTTTAATAATTGAAAAATTACTTTTTCTGATAAAATCTTTACTTCTCCAAGTAAAGGAGAAGATGTGGTGTGAGACAGAGCTTTTCTCCTTGGTCAGAGAGGGACATGTACTTTGAATGTTGCTGTAAAATTCATCAGGTGCAGTTTTGTGCTGTCTTTCCTGAGCTGACAATACACCCTGCATGGACACAGACTTTCTTGATTGCTCATGGGAGTTTCTAGTTCCTCAGCAGTTGAGTTTGTACTTGAGTTATAAGATATAAATGAAACATTTCTCTCTTCAGCTTTCTATATCCTGCATATTATTTGAAATTCTTAGTGTTTGACAATGTCTGCTATTCAGTCGTTGTCATCTTCCCCCTCCCCAAAGATCCACTTATTTAGACTTTTATATCTCTGTTTTGAGATCGGTACACTCTTTGCTCCCAGCTCAGCTTTTCCGTCTCTCACCTTGAGAAAGGTGGAGTTGAATTATTCCTCTTTACTACTTAGTTTCTGCCTCTGTCCTTAGCTGGAGTAGTTTTACTTCTGTAGATTGTAGCTGTTCATTCAGTGCTTAGATTTGGAGTTGCCTGTGGTCATCCAATTTGCTCTTCGAATTACCTCAGTCACTGTCTTTGCATACCCCTTGATATGTATGCTAGGCCTCGATTACTTGTGTTTGTCCCACAGAACTTATTCCTTCATCAAATCGAGCTCCTATCAGCTTTTCTTTTAAAAATCTTACTCCTTCGTTAACACAGAGTTCCTTCTTTTCTCTGATTCTTTAAGTTGTGGTTTAATGTCTTCATATACTGTGGCAGGGGTAGAATGTCAAGCAGCAGGCTCATCTCCTGCACTTACTGAGACTTCAGTCACTCTGGCTCTCTTGTGGGCTTTTTCATGATTTGGAATGTGGATTGCTTCCAGGGCTGGTGAAATTTGATTCCTCAGAGTACAAGGATGTTGAAACTTCATCTCATATACTCTAGACATATCATTAGATGTCCTAGAGAAGGAACTCATGCTTGAAAAAGTAGAGGGAAGGCCTTCATTGAGAGGAACTGACAGAGTGACTGCATAATGGGCTCAGATTGTAGGATGGCACAGAATTGGGCAAAGTTTTGTCCTGTTGTACATAGGGATGCTGTAGGTTGGAGCTAACTTGATGTTGCCTAGCAACAGCACTATAGATGCATGCATATATATATATACACAAGTACGGAGGGAGTTGTTAGGAAGGGTAAATATAGGTGTTACTGTTCATAGGGTCACTGAATCGTAGTCTACTAGATGACACATGACAACATTATTTTTGATTCTTGAGTTTTCCTATGTGTAGGTGTGGCAATATTTTTATAGATCCATTGAAGTGTGTAAAAATGCCTCTTTTTTTCATCTCTGCCAACAAAATAGGCTGTCAAACTTTGTATTTTGGCCATTCTCTTAGGTATACCAAGATCCTTTCCACTGGACCATTAGGTACCATCATGATAGATGGAGAAAATATTGAAGTGGTCAATGATTTACTCACTTGAATCTTTGAATCCACAGTCCACATCATTGGTATTGGCAGTCAAGAAGTCAAAAGATACATTGAAGTGGGGAACTGCTGTCAAGGAGCTCTTCAGAGTACTGGAGAGCAGTGATGTTAGTTTAAGGACAAAGATGCACCTGATTCAAACCATAGTCTTTTCATTTATGTGCTGTGCATCTGAGAGCTGGACAGTGAATAAATATGAAAAAAGGATTGATGCCTTTGTATTTGTTGCTGGAGGAGAATGCTGAGTGTTCCATGGACTGACTGAAGAACAGGTATCTTAAACTGCAGGTGAAGTGCTCCTTGAAGGCAAGGATGGTGACTCTTTGTCTCACATACTTTCAGCATGTTGTTAGGAAAAGGACATCATGCTTGGAATGGTGGAGGGATAGGGAAAGAGAAGATTTCTCAATGGGGTCTTCACAATGAGGTCCGATGTGTTAGAGGTGATTGGCAAGGTTTAAAGCCTTGTTTGTAGAGTTGTTGTGAGGCACAGTTGACTTGAAGGCACATAACAGCAACAACCTGAGAGTCTCATTTGGAATGTTAACAAAATCTAAGTTGTGCACTTTTTCAGTTACAACCTCTGTAATTGTCAGTGTGACAAGATATCATTACATTTTCTTTTTACCAGTTTTACATTTAAAAAGAACTCAGTCTTAAATGCAAGCTCCTCTAGATTATGTGTGGTTGTACCCGTCATCATTTTCAAAGTTGATTGCCATAAAAGTGTACCACTTAGAACTATGTTGACTCCTTTTCAGAAGTGTTCTTTATATGCTATAAAATAGTTTAAAAAATACTCTTAATGACTAACATGAAAATAGATAATGGTTTTGCTCAAAGATAGGAACTTCAAAAAAAATTCTTAATTGATTAGAATTGTATTTCTAGAATATTTGAATAGTAATTCTAGAATATTCATAGATAAGAAATTGAGACCCAATGAGGGTATTAAATGACTTCAAAACCTTTTAGCAAGTTATTTGTCGTTGTGGCTAGGTCGGAGTACAGGTCTCCCAACATCTGTTTTAGCCCTGAGTCTTCTTATTCCTCAGTGATAATTTTTTTTTTTCTTATTTTACTCACTTTGTATTTTCACAGGTTTTATCCTTGGTTCTTTTTCTCATTGTTCTCATTCCATTTGGATCAACTTTCATGGTCTTAAACTTAGCATAGTTGTTTATTTCTCTTCTAGTTTTTGGAAGAGCTTGTGAAGAATTAGTAATTTTTCATTTAAAGGTAAAGTATCTGGTAGAATTCACTAGTGAAGTCATTTGACCTGGGCTTTGCTTTGATTCTCTCCATTTACTCTTTTCGGCTTTTCTATTTTCTTGGTTTATTTTTTAGAAACTAAACCCAAAACTTAACTTGTTTCTACCCTCATTTCTTATATTTAGTTCAAATTAGTTCTTGACAACCTTTTGTTACCAGATGAGCTGCATATCCCCCCCACCCCCAATATTACTGCTTAATACAGGTCCTGTTGGCACAGTGGTTAAGGAAGGACTACAACCAAAAGGGTGGTTTGAACTCAGAAAGATGTATAGCAGTCTGTTTGTGTAAAGAGTACAACTTTGGAAATGCTACCAGGCAGTTCTACTTCATTTGTAGGGCCATTGTAGCTGGAATTGAGTCACAGTTGGTTTGGTTTTAAGGGTTACTTTATTTTGTTTGTAGAGTCTTTTTGCATTGAGAATTTTATTTTTATCTGATCACATTTATAGTTTGCACTTTCTGGATACTGATTGAAAAAGATCCGTATTTGTTCCCATTCCCAGTAAAAACAATCCAACAAAATGTGGAGATTATCAAACAATAGCATTAATATCATATGCAAGAAAAGTCTTCCTAAAGATTGTTCAGAAGTGGCTGGAATAGTACATTGACCTGGGAACTGCTGGAAATTCAAACTGGATTCATAAGAGGCCAAGGAGTGAAGGATTACACTTCTAATATCAGATGAATCTTGACTGAAAGCAGAGAATATCTGCTTTATTTCCTGTGCAGAAGTATTTGATTGTGTGGATTATAACAAGTATGGCTAACAATGAGAAAAAAAGGAATCCCAGAACACTTAATTTTGCTTATCTGAAACCAAGAAGCTATCATTATAATAGACCAAGGGATCATTACATAATTTAAAATTTTAAAAAAAGTGTCGTGTTCTTTCTCCATACTTATTCAGTCGACGTGCTGAGCAAATCATTCGAGAAGCTGGACTATGTGAAGAAGAATGTTGCCTCAGGATAAGAGGAAGAGTCATCAACAGCTTCAAATGCAGATGACACAAACTTGCTTGGTACAAGAGAACTTGAAACACTTCAGAAGATCAAAGATTACAGCCTTAAAATGAATTACAGTTCAACATCAGGAAAACAGAAATCCTTACCACTAAATCAATAAGCAGTATTAGGGTAGATGGAGAAAAGATTGAAATTGTCAACTATTTTATTTTACTTGGATCCACAGTCAGTGATGTGTTGCTGTTATGTGCCCTTAAGTCACTTGTGACTCATAGCGACCCTATGTACAATAGCCCAGAAACCTGCTCTATCCTTTGTCAAACTTAGTGTCTCTGACACACCTATGCTCATTAAACCCATTCACTGAATCAGTCCATCTCATCAGAAGATGTGTTACATTGGGAAAATCTGTTGTCAAGAACTCTCCAAAGTTCTGAAGAGAAAAGGTGTCAGTTTAAAGCCCAAGATGTGGGTTATCTGATCCAAGCCATGATTTTTTTTAGTTGCTTTCTATGCATTTGAAGATGGGGTGATGAATAAAGATGACAGAAGAATTGATAACTTTGAATTGTGGATTGGAGAAGGGTAACTATCCCATGGACTGCTAAGAGAGCAAACAAATCTGTCTTAGAGGAAGTGCAGTCAGGGTGCTCCCTCAAGGAGTGAATGGTGAAATTTGTTCTCACATACTTTGGATATGTTATCAGAAAGAGCTAATCTGTGGATAAGGACATCATACTGGGGAATACCCTAAACAAAGATGAATTGACACAGTGACTAACAAGGGACTTGAGGATATCAAAGATGGTGAGCATAGTGTATGGTAGGACAGGGTTCCATTATACTGTTCATAAGGCAATTCTGAGCTGCAGTTGGTTTGATAGCACCTAATACAATGACCGTCACTTTAGTAAATTTGGTATAATTTAAGACTTTTCTCGCGCATGTGCGTGTGTGACAGACAGACACACACACACACACACACACACACACACACACCCCCAACATGGAATTCTTTTTTAGGCAACTTTTAAAGGCAATTATTTAATTTATTAAAACAAAAAGTGATTT
>NW_006399941.1:2339318-2367157 GCF_000299155.1 Elephantulus edwardii | reverse complement strand
CATTTTTTTATTTCCTGGCTACTGGTGCCAAGAGTGTTGACCATGGAGCCAAGCAGACTAAAGTTGTTAACAATCTCTTCACCATCCATCCTGATACTGCCAGCTGGTCCAGTGGTGAGAATTTTAACTAAATTTTAGTATGTAAACTCAAATTTGGAAGTGTACTGGCCAATTATTTGGTAAAATGATCTTGCTTTGGATTTGTCTAATGAATTTATTTTTTTTTCTTACTGAATATCTTAGAGTGTATATTTACTACTTTTTGTAAGGTTGGGGAAGTCAGATGTCATTTACTTCTAATTAGATAAGACTCATGATGTATTACTTACATTTTAAGTAGTGTTTGATTAATGACAAGTCTTAATTTGCTCTCTGATAAAGTGGTTTGATACCTTTATTTAACAGCTTTTAGTTCCTAGTCAGCAGCTGTCCTTATTGTCGTAATTACACTTACTAGTTTTTAAATAGCAACTAAAGGTTAAGTGCATGCAAATTTAAATTGCTTAGCCATACATGCTATTTCTTGGTCTGTAATGCTTTTGTGGTTATTCGCTCTGTATTTGAATTAAAGAGAAAAGATTTTTATTTGATACTAGTGATTTAATACTTTATTTTAAATATGTCAATCGCCACAATATGGTTTTGTAGGAGAGGATGTTATGTGATTTGGGTGTTGTATGAACACCATATGGTTTACGAATGAAGTCTATTCCTAAATCAATCTAAGTCAAATTTGTTTTAAGTTGGGACAATTAGGTATGACTTGTATCTGACATAAATAAAATTATTTGTCTTTGAATGTAATGTACTTTTTTTAATAAAAAGGATTAAAGAAATAGTTTTAGATACACTAAAGCATCTTTACCATAACACAGTAGTAATCTTTTATATGCATTGCAAAGTATGACTGTTGTTTCTTTCAAACCGTTGTATATGCTTTGAAATTTTACTAGAATAGGCTTTATTGTAGTTAAGATTTTTGGAAGTATAGGATGTATATGCAAATAGGCGGTATATATGATTGGGATGTTGCCCAAGCTGATGTCATGTTTAACCCTAATTTATGAAATTTCTTTTGGTTTTACCTTTTTAGAAGTTAATAGCTTTCAAGCACTTAAATCTCTGCAAACTTCATAAATTCAAGAAGATATACGTGAATCTCAGGGAAGTTAAATTCAGGAGTACAGCCCACCTTCACAAAAATGCAGCTGTTTTTATGAAACGGTTTTCACTGTTGTGTCAGTGTCTTGAGCACCTTTGAATCAGATTCTTCCATCTCTGCTTTGCACTTTTCCATTCCCTTGTTTGTATTGGTTCTTTTTATCTCAGTTATTTGCTTGTGTTTGTACAAAACAGCCAGTAGCTTTCGAATCTATAGTTGCTACTTCAGTGCTCATGCTTATGTAGATCAAAGAACCAAATTCAGATTTCCTTTCAGTTAACAGCTGTGGATTCCTTCCTCACACTCGTACATGCCTGCAACTCACAACAGTCCTATGCACAACAGCTCTGAATCCTGTCCTGAGCCAGTTTGTCTTCTACACATCTAACCCAGTTACCCCAGTTCCTGTGTGAGTCCATCTCCTCCAAGGTCATCTTCTCTTGGGGTGTCCCTCTACCTTTCCAAGCATGATGTCTGCACCCAAGGAGCAACTTATTTTCACTCTATCCAGGACAAACTTGTTTGTTCTCTTGGCAATTTATGGAATGGTCAATACTCTTCTCGCACTGCAACTTAGTCATTGTTCAGCTCTCTAAAGCATAGCAAGTAATTGCAAAGACCATGACCTGGATCAGGCTCACCTTAGTCTCTAGACTGACATCATTGCTCTCTAGCACTCTGGAGAGGTTCCTGAAAGCAGATTTTCTTAATGCAATTTGTCTTTTGATTTCCCAACTGCTGATGCCAAGGGTGTTGATTGTGGAACTAAGTAGGCTGAAATTGTTAACAATCTCAATCTCCTCGCCATCTGCCTGGCTAATTTCTGATCATATTCCTATCCTGTGTTTTTTACCTGGAGGCCATCAGTGTATCAGCCTGTTCAGTGGTTTGTTTTGTTCTTGATGGCCCTTCATTTATTTTTAGGAGATTGCTGGTAAATTCCTGGAATCTTTGGAACAGAATTGTCCAGTGCCCATTTATCTACTTGCCAGTGTGAATCCAGTGTATACAAGCATGTGTCTTTTAGTGATAAGGATCAAAAGCTCTTAACTAAATATGGATTCTTGGAATTTGTTGGTGACAGCATGGTACTGGTACGATGACAGACACATAGGTCAATGGAATAGAATTGAAAATCCAAATATCAGCCCATCTACATATGGCGCTGATTTTTGACAAGGAGATGAAATCAGTTAAGTGGAGAAATGACAGCCTTTTTAATAAATGGGGTCGGCAGAATTGGAAAACACTCTGCAGAAAACTCAAGCAAGATCCACACCTTACACCTTACTCTGTACACCAGAACCAACTCAAAGTCAATCATGGCCCTAGGACCAAAACCAAGGACTATAAACATTAAAGAAAAGCTTGGAAGAACTCTAGAAGTCCTAATCCACAACATAGACAGTCTTCTAAGTATCCTGAAAAATCTACAACCAGGAGAGGATAAAATAGATGAATGGGACTTTCTAAAAATCAAATCCCTATGCACTTCCCAAAACTACTCCAGCAGGGTAAATAGGGAGGCCACAGACTGGGGAAAAATATTTGGGAATGACATGTCAGATAAGGGACTTATATCTAGAATTTATAAAATACTCCAGCACCACAAGAAGATAAAGGTAAACAGCCCAGTTGAAAAATGGACACGGATATGAACAGACACTTCACCAAAGGCATTCAGATGGCAAACACACACATGAGGAAAAGTTCAAAATTCCTAGCTCTAAGAGAGATGCAAATCAAAACAACTATGAGATATCATCTCACCCCAGTAAGAATAGCAAAATTTAACAGAACAGCAAACAACAAATGCTGGTGAGGTTGTGGAGAAACTGTAGCCCTATTCACTCTTGGTGGGAGTGTAAAATGTTGCAACCACTATGGTGCTTTCTCAGAAAGTTGCAAATAGAAATACCATTTGACCCAGCAATTCCACTATTGGGAATATACCCCAAAGAAACCATAACCACCACCCAAGCAGATATATGCACACCCATGTTTATCACTGCTTTGTTCACAGTAGCAGAGAGTTGGAAACAACCTAAGTGCGCATCAACAAACGAATGTATAGAGAAGCTGTGGTATAGTCACATGGTGGAATACTATGCTGCATTGAAAAACAAGAAACTCATGAAATATACAAAATAAGTGACCCTGGAAGACATTATGCTGAGTGAAATATCTGTCGCAAAAGGATAAATGTAGCATAGTGCCACTTTTGTGAAACAGGACTGACATTGAGGTTGGGGAGAGACTGAAAAAAGATGGTATAAATGATGTATACTGCATTGAAACAGATGAGGAAAGAACTGTTTAAAAGGGATATATGATTGGGTTGTCATGACAGGCGTCCAGAACAAAGGCTGCATAGTGGCGTGGACTTGGGGGAGGGGAGGGACTGTATAACAAGGAAAGAATTTTACTTTTCAAAGAGAAGAGCGAACTGGGGGGAGGGGAGGTTGGGCAGGGAGAAAAGTGCAACAGTGAATGAATGGAAATCCAAAGTCTCTAAACTTTCATTAAAATTAATAATAGTAATAAAAAATAATAAAAAAGACTTCGACCATCTTTACAGATCTGTTGATAGCTGTGAGTCACAGTGAGCACATCTAATACCACCACCACCACCACCACCATCATCATCTTTAGATGTTTGGTTGTTTGCTTGTTTTAGGGGTTAGAAATTGCAAACATCTCTGGGTGTTCTTTTCTCCAGGAACAGTTGAGGTTAGAGCATGTTTAGTCCCCTGCATACATAAACTTCCAAGAGCTTTTCAGCTGGAATTTCCAGATGGCAGAGACTAGGCATGGTCTAGTTCACCTCTGTTATTGCTTCATGATATGTATGGCTTTGTTTATAGTATGTCTAAATTTGTCAGCCTGTCAGCTGAAGTCACATTTTTGCCTTTAATTTCATGTGGAGTTCCTTTTGAGGCTTCTTAGTAGTATGGCATGGATACATAAGCCCTGGATCTTAGCTGTTGTTACATGTCGTGGAGTCATCTTTGACTCATAGCAGCTATGTGCTTATTAGAACAAAATGCTACCTGATCCTGTGCCAGCCTCACAGTCAGCGTTGTGTTTGAGTGTTAAGTTCATTTTCACAGCTGCTGAGTTGGTCTTATTGAGAATCTCTTTCTTAACCAGCTTTCTGCTTTTTATTAGCCATGGTGCCTTTCTACAGCAGTGGGTCCTTCCTGAGTAGTTTTCCAAAGCAGGGGAGACAGAGCTTATATGTTATATTGGCTGTTCTTCCTTCAGGACAGACTTGTTTGTTCTCCTGGCAGTCTCTGGTTTACTTAGTATACTTTTCCAGAAGCACTATTAGAATATGTTAATTTTTCTTTTGACATCTTTTCCCATCATTTAACTTTTGCATGCACATGAAGCAATTGTATACTGATTTATGGCTTGGATCAGGTACACCCGAGTCCTCAAAGTGACATAAATTTTTTTAAAATCACTCAAAAAGATCTTTTGCCATGGATTTACCCAATGTAGTATGTAATTAGATTTTTTGATTATACTTTCAGTGGATATTGATTGAGGGTCCAAGTAAACTTTAATTTTGACAACCTCAGTCTTTTCTCCTTATCATTATATTGTGATCTAGTTGTAAGATTTTTTTGTACTCTTTATGTTGAACGTAATCTATACTGAAGACTTTGGATTTCATTAATAATTACTTATTTTCCGCAAACAAGGTTATGTCATCTACTGAAATACTAAGTTGATCTCTTTAAAGGGATCTTCTTATTTATTCCCTTTGGCTTTGTGAATCTTAATTCTTACTTTTTCTAAAGTCTTAATTCTCTGGAGTAGTATGCTTCATAGGCTAATTTAAGTCTTTGTATAAATGGTGAAGACTAGTTATCTGAAATAACAGGTTGGCCTCTCTTACCTGACACGGATCCAAGACTGGTGGTGGAAAAGTCTGGGAGTCCAAACCTCCCCAGTCCTGGGCCTTCCACTTTGAAGAACTGAATGACCTTTTCTCTCTCTTACTGATACGGTGCTTAGTCTTAACTAATTTTTTTATTTTCTGTTTTCTCCTGAGTGCTGCTGTTGTTATGTGCCTTTGAGTATGACTTATAGCGATTCTGACTCCTGACTCATTCTGTACCATCCTCACCATCTCTGACACCCTTAAGCCCATTGTTAGAGTAACTTTGTTAATCTTTCTCTTTAAGGGTCTTCTTCTCTTAGATCTAGTTTCAACCTTTACAAGCACAATGTCCATCTCCAAGGACTGGCCCCTTTGAAGAACATACCCAGAGCTGAAGCTTCACCATCCATGCCTCCAGAGAGCATCCTGGTTGCACCTTCTCTTGGACAGAATTATTTGTTCTTTTAGCTGTCCATGGGGATAGTCAGTACTTTTCTCTAACACCATAACTCAAACGCATCAAATGTAATTCTCTCATCCTTAGTCATCATCCATAGCAAACAACTGTGAAGACCTTGGATTCGATCGGGCACACCTTGGTTTTTAAATGAACTTCATTGCTTTTTAGGACTCTGGAGAGATCTCTGACTGCTAGTAACATGAGTGTTAACTGTGGATCCAAGTGAGAGGAAACTTTTGACAATTTCAAACTTTTCTCCATCTGTCATGATGTTGCTGTTGGCCAGTGATGAGGATTTTTGTTTTTTTATTAATGAACTGTATCCCATATTTGAAGGCTATATAGTCTGTGCTCTACAGCAAGCACTTCAAGTCCTCATCACAGGCAAGGCTGTGTCACCTGCGTAGTGCAGGTTCTTTCTTTTTCTTTGTAGGCTTTTTGTTTTTGCCATTCAGAAGCTAGCCTAATTTTTTTTTTGTTCATGGATACATTTGATTTTTCTAACATACGCCTCTGAAATTAACCTTTTATTATGTGTATTAAAAGTGATGAGTGAGTGGTGATCTAATTTTCTATGAAATCGAATTAGTTTTTCATGACTTCTTACAACAGAGATTTTGGTCTGTTGTACATACATAGAGTTGCTGTGAGTCATATTTGACAACAACAAATAATAATAAGCACTATAATCTGAGTAAGAGTAACTGAATGTTGTTCTGTTCTTTATAACCTGAAGAGCCTAATAAGCATAGATTGATAAAGGATCAATGCTAGTGCTAGTGTTTAGGTGTCTGATCCTCAAAATTCTGCTTATGTGTATAGGAGAAGAGAGTGAGCCAGTAATTGATAGAAAGAATATATTTTCAGTATTTTATTTAAGAATTTAATTATGTAAAGATATAAAAGACTAAAAAATCTGGCTAAAATATTTCTCTTCTCAGGATTCAAGGTAAATTAGCTTGTTTCTTCTTTTTTTTAAATAGGGTTACACATCATTTTGGAATGACTGTATATCATCTGGATTACGTGGCTGTATGTTAATTGAATTAGCCTTGAGAGGAAGGTTACAACTAGAGGCTTGTGGAATGAGACGGAAAAGTCTATTAACAAGAAAGGTAAGAGGATTACTGCAAAACCTATTCTTTCAAGGATTTTGTGCTGCCTAAAATTATTTTTACTAGTAACTTTCCCAAAGAAGAGGAAGTTGATGTTAAATTTTTTTATGGAACAATGTTTCCATCTTTCTTGTGTGCATGTTCCTGTTTCTTTGAATTACGTTATTCATTATATGTACATTGAGTCACTGGACAAGGCATATATAAAGTGATTCCAAACTTCACTAGCTGCTTCTAGATAGTTGTTATTGTGGTATTGAAACACAACTTCTTAGTACTAGGCCACCTGAGCTCCCTGAAAGCTGTCATTTTGAAATAAATTATGTACTCATTTATTTAAATGGCATACATTTTGAAACTCAAAAAGGGTTTTTATGAAAATTAACTTTGCATAAGTTGTTTATCTCTTGAACAGATTAGGAATAATTTCTAGATCTCTGACTATAAAAACCATGAAGGTTTGTGTAGGTACCTGCACTGTCCTCAATCTTAAAAATGCAATCCTGTTTCTTTTTTATTTAACCTTTGTGTGTCTTGGAAGTGTTGTTTCAGATGAATTTGATATAATACTGTGTTGTGTGGAAATCCTGGAATCCCATCATTCTATCTTCAGTCATGTTGCTGTTAGTGCTGTTGAGTCAAGCATAGCAACCCTGTGAACAGATCTGAACCCTATCCCTTCCTGTGCCATCCTCATCATCTCTGACACACAAGCCCCTTGCTGTTGTCACTATGCCAATCTTTATTGTTGAGGATCTCCTTCACGGATCCTCTACTTTCCCTATCATGATGACCCTTTCCAAAAATAGCCTTTCCTAGCAACATACCCAAAATATGCAATGAAACTTGTCCATCCTTGCCTTTAGGGAGCACTCTGACTGCATGCACTTTTTCCAAGACATGTCTGTTTGTTCTTTTGATAGTCCATAGAATATTCAGTACTCTTCTCCCGAAATCACAACTCAAAGACTTCAGTTCTTTTTCTTTCGTCCTTAGTTAATGTCCAGCACTCAGATAAATAATAAACAATTGAAAAGACCTTGTCTTAAATCAGGCACATCTTAGTCTTCAAACTGATAATATTGTTCCTCAGTAATTTGCAGAGGTCCCTGACAACATGGTTCCTCAGTGCAATACATCTCCTGATCTCCTGTCTGCTGGTACCAAGGCTCTTGATTGGTAAGATGAAATTGTTGACAATTTGAATCTTTTCTCCATCTGCCATGATATTGCATATCTATAGAGTGGTGATGATTTTTGTCTTGATATTGAGATGCAGTTCATATTGAGAACTATAGTCTTTGATCTTCCGCAGCAAGCGTTTCAAGTCTTCCTTGTTTGGCAAGCAAGAGTATGGTGCCATCTGCATAAGGCGGGTTGTTGATGAGTCTTCCTCCAATTTTCACGTCACATTCTTTATTAAGTTCAGCTTCCTGAATATGTTCAGCATACATACTGAATAGATTGGAAACAAGCTACAACTCTGACAAACACCTTTCCTGATACTAAACCATGTAGTATTTCCTTGCTCTGTTCTTGGCTAGGTACAGATTTTTTAGGAGCATAATTGCTTTTTTGTATGAGCGTAGTTAAGATCAACTTCTTGGTCTAGGTCTAGGATTTTATATAAACATAATTAAGTGTTCTAGGATTGTCATTCTTAATGTTGGCTATAGTTTGTTATGATCAATCCAGTCAAATACTTTTGCATTGCCAATAAAACACAAATATCTTCAACTATGGGGATATAACAAATCCCTACTAATTGTGGATTTTGAAGTTTCATCTTCATACTTTGGGCACATGGCCAGGAGGGACCTACCATTCTTGGAGAAGGACATCATGCTTGGAAGGGTAGAGGGCCCGCCCACACAGGAGAGGAAGATCCCAGGTGAGATGGATTGATAGAGTTACTGGGGCAAAGGGTAGGTTTGTCTGGAGTCGGTGAGACGCGCTCAAGACAGATAAAGCTAGATCCGTCGTCCTTAATGACACTGTGTGGTCAACTCGAGGGCACCTAACAATATATAAAACTTAAAAGTTAAAAAAAAAAAAAAGACAGATAAAGCTTTAGGACTGTTACACATAGGGTTGCTGTGAATTGAAGGGAACTCAACAGCACAGAACAGTAACAACAACAATTTCTTGTACAGTTCTGACATCAGCTGCCTACATAACACTTACACATTGCCACTATGTCAGATTTCACAAGTTAAAAGACCAAATAGGTAGACCACAGCCAGATGTTTGGGAGTCCACATTGCACACTTTCACTTTTGTGACCTGCTGACTAGAGATTTTTCATTTTTATTTTTCATTGGTTCCCACAAAAAGGACCACAAGAGCTAGTATGAAATCTTTTTACATTTTAGGCCTGGCTTTCACATTCCCTCCTCTACATGTGTCCTTTATATAGGAACTTCTTAATAGATTAGAGCCCACAGGGATCCTCATATGGGATCTCATATGAAGATCCCTAATTATGTCTTCAAAGATCTTTTAAATAAGGCCATAGTCAGGTTCCAGGAACAAGATTTGAACATACTACATACCTTTTTTGAGGTGCACTATTCAGCTTATTATAATTCTCGATTATTTCTTTGGCATTTTCCTCCATAGTTCTAATTAAGTCTGTTTGGATCTGTTTTTTGAGACTTTTTATTAGATTGATATTTGGCACTCTTTCATATCATTTCCATTTCCCAAATAAAGAAACAATAATGTCCATTTTGTAAAAAAGTAGTGATTACATTGTTATAATGTTGTTTTTTGCTGAAGGGAGTGATGGCTTAAGCTATTTCTCTATAATTTTTCTGCATTTAATTACCCTTGTTGGTTTTCCCTATGCAACCATCTTTAGGGTTTTTTTTTTTAGAGAAAAAGTATTGCTTGTTCGAAGATATCAGATATATATTGTTGTTAAGTGTTTTCGAATCAAGTATGACTCAAAGTGACCCTTTGAACAAAAGATCTGAACCCTTTTTGGTAACTAGTGTGATTTCTCTAATGTTCATAGTTTCCAAAGTCCTGTTGTTTAAGAAGTGGATACCAGTCCTGCTTCAAAGCCTGTCTTAATCTGGGAGCTCTACCAATAACTCTTTACCATAGGTAACCATTATAACATTTGACCCAGCAGTGGCACAGTGTTCAGTATCACAGCAACCCCAAATTTTCCAGTACAGCAAACTGACAGACCAGTGCTGGCCCACTTTAAACAATGTTCTTTCCAAACAGTTATCAGCAGGCCAGTCCTTTGGGCTCAGCCAACTTTTAAATACTAAGGCCTGCCCACCAGGTCTAGATTGACTTAAATGAGAGGCTTCCAGCCCTTGCTCATGATTACCTAAATCCATGTATCGAGTCAGATTACACAGGATTGTGAACAAAATTAAAAAATGACCAAACCGTTTACACTGAACTTTCAACTAAATCAAGAGAACCTACTCTCCAGAATCTAACTGATTAACACTTGAGCCTCCAAACTGAAGACTTAGGGCCAACTGACTTTTAAATACAAAGGCCTACCCACCAGATCCTGATTTACTTAAACACAGAGCCTTCCAGCTAACAGCTGGTGGTTAGCTATATCATTAAAATTTCTCTGATGCTCCAGTCTGAACTAGTCCCTTATTTTCCTTCACTTTATAGCTTGATGATTTGGCTGTAAAGAAATGTTAGCTTTTCTGTTTTTACTCTCTTTAAGCTTTTGAGAGAATTTATTTATCTCTGATGTTGTGAAATACCATAATTTTTGGTATGGCTCAGTTGAAATACGTTATGCACGGACTCTTTGAATCAAAGAATGTCTGTATTTGGTCCTGGAAATTTTTCTTGTATTTCCTGTGCCTTTTGACTTCCACTTTCTAGTCCTTTTAGAAGCTAGATGATGTTGTCTTGATTATGATTTCTGATCCATCTCTGTGTTTTTTATTGTGGCTATAGAAGTTTGGTGTCTTTTTATTTTTAAATTGTGGCTTCTTGTTTGGTGGATAGAAATTGAATACCTTGGGATTGTTTGTTGTTGGGTTTGTTTGTTTTTTGTGTTTTGTTTTTTTTTGTTCATGGGGTACTAATGATTTCTCCCCATATTTATTTGTGTATTTTAAGAGACTAAGAAAAAAGGAACTCTGATGTTTGGAGGCTTTCCTTCAAATGTCCTTCCATTCTTAGGTCTTCATATTTAAAAGGTGAACTTTGATATTGCGTTAGCACTTGGAGCCTTAAGTATACTGAATTATTTGCAAAATTAGTTTGTTTCTAATTTGGTGAGAGCAAGATAGAAAACATTGCGTGAGCCAATTTACTCTTTTCTGTTTACATTTTAGGTCATCTGTAAGTCAGATGCTCCAACAGGGGATGTTCTTCTTGATGAAGCTCTAAAGCATGTTAAGGAGACTCAGCCTCCAGAAACAGTCCAAAACTGGATTGAATTACTTAGCGGTAAGTTTATCAACTGGAAAGGGAATTCTGTTTAAAAGTGTTATAAAATGGTAAGCTGCTTTTGAAAGGAGCCTGTACAAAACAGCCAGAAACTTGTTTATTTAAGCAAACATTATTGTAATCACTTTCTGATTGGGGAAAATAATGATTTTAAAAACTTCATTACCTCCTTATATTAGTGTTCATTGCAGTATTACTCAAAATAGCCGAAAGGCAGAATCAAGCCATATACTCATCAACAGATGACTGGATGGACAAAATGTGGAATATACTTAAAATAACTGAAGAAAAATTGGTGAAACTTAAGCTCACATACATTGAACCATGTCAGGAGGGACCAGTCTTTTGAAAAAGACATCATGGTGGGAAAAGTACAGGACCAACAGAAGAGAGGAATACTCTCAACAAGATGGAGTGAGGCAATGCCTGAAACAATAGGCAGGGTTACTTGGGGTGGCACAGGATAGTGCACGGTTCAGATCTGTTGATCATGGGCTCACTGTGAGCCATAGTTGACTAGATGGCCTCTAAAATAACTGCCACCACCCACCCAAACCCATTGACTTTGAATCTTTTCTGACTCTGATCCTTCATTGGGTTTCTGAGACTGTAAACCTTTATGAGAGGAGACTGCTCATTTTTTTCTGTGGAGCAGCTGGTAGATGCAAGCAAATGACCTTTTCTGCTTAGCAGCTCTGTACATTACATACTGTGCTAACAGAATTCCTTATACACATACAGCAGACAATTACTTAGTCATAAAGAAATGAAGTTCTGATACAGTCTTCATTTGTATCACAAAATCATCTGTTACTCTGTATCACATAACACTGGATAGCCCATGAAAACATTACATGGGAAATAAGTCTTACACAAAAGGACAAATACATGATTCCATATACATGTATGAAATACCTCTCATTGTCTTGGAGATGAAATCAGTTTATAGTTGATCTTCCTTTGGGTTTCTGAGACTAAATCTTTTTTTTTGTAGGGGACTGGCCATATTTTTTCTGTGGAGCCACTGGTAGATTTGAATAATCAGAAAGGCATGCCCTTTGGATTGGAAGCACAAGTCCCAAAGAACTAGAATAGCAAATGCATAGAGACGGAAGTAGATTGTGGTTAACAGGGTTTAGGACTAAGGAGAGCAGTGTTAATGTTTAGTGAGTAAAATTTGAGGTTATGAAACAATTTTAAACTTAATAATAATATTGTTATGGTATAGGATTTTTATCTTAGAAAATGAATTGAGATAAATTCAGCTTTTATATATAGACTAGTTTATTACATGGTAGTCATGGTAAGAAACATGAAGACCGGACAGCTTTAAAACTGGAGAATCAGAATGAACCAATGACAAGTTTAGAAAATTTGCTCCCAGCTTTTTTAATAGGTTTTAGGAGAATGCCTAACCCATGGCTAGCACTTGAACGGAGCTCCCTTGTAGATGGGGCCGAGGTTGGTGGTGGCGGACAGAATCTAGGTTCTACCTTTGCCCTCTCTGTTACTATTCGGTGCTGTCAAGTCAGCTATGACTCATAACAACTCAAGTGCAGAAAGAAATTCTCTCAGAGAGTGGGTAAAAATTGAGAGGTTTTTAATCTACATGGAAAAAGTCCAGTTTGACGTCCAAGACACGTATGTTACATTTTTTGTGGTGTTTTTTTGTTGTTTTTTTGTTCCTGCAGAGTTGAAAAGTAACCAAACGACACATCTTTTTTAAGGGTGGAGAATGTTTTTTATTTTATTTTATTTGTGTGCGTGTACTGTCAAATCAGATCTGACTGGTACAGGAGGAGATTGTCCCTCCTTACCCGGCAGAGCATCTGGTGGATTCAAACCGTTTGCCTCTGGGATTGTAGTTGCAGCTCCTTGCCACTAGGCCAGCAGAGCTCCCCTAGGGTGGAGAATTAAGGAAGTTTTTTCTTTCTTTTTTTTTTTTAATAATTTTTATTTATTTATTTTATGTGTGTACCGTCAAATTGGATCTGACTGGGACAAGAGGCAGTTGTTCCTCCTTCTTCAGCAGAGCATCTGGTGGACTGGAACTGTGCACCTCAGGAGGTTTTTTTCTTGTACCACAGTATGCCAGGTCATAGTGAACTTACAGGTTGTTTGCTTTCTTTATGTACTTGACATCTGTTTTGATGTCTGAGTTAAGAAATTTTCTAAATAGCTCGATTATGATGTACAGGTTTTCTGATGACTTTTAGTTGAATGTTTGAGATTCTCAAAGGTAGATGTATTTCTGTTTCTAAATTTATATTAGTGATATTGTTGTAGTGTACCGTAGAGTTGGAACCAACCCATAGCTGACCTTCCAGTGGATTTTCAGAGGCAGTTAATTGCATGGGATGAGATTGCCCATCTTTTTCCTGTGGGGCATCTGGTGGCTTAGAACTGCGTGCCTTGGGGATTGCAGTGCAGCTTCTTGCCACTAGGCCACCAGAGCATAATTTAAAAGTGGCATTTTGGGTGGGTTTAAGAGCACAATATAAGTATACAGAATACTTGGCAACTGAAGGGTTTTGTTTTCAGTCTCTCGGTTGGTTCAAACCTGGAGAGTGTGCCAGCAAAACAACACTGGGGCCTTGTGTGGCACCATGCTGTTTAATAGACACCTAGGTACAGGAAGTCTGAGATTAAAAATGGCCTCAGCCCCTAGTGAGGACAGGGCAGTGGTTTTATATTCTGTCACGAACAGGAAATAATCATTTGATCTAGCTGCTACATGTTACTTAGGCTGGCCTCTCTTCCTGCTTTAGTTATCTGTGACACATGCTACTGATTCAAGTGGCCTTATGGCTCACGGCTGGGCTTTAGGAGAGGAGAGGTGGTGGTTCATCCTCTCAGGCTTTCAGGCCCGAGGGAAGGCTTACAGCAACACTGCAAATATAATTGCGATTTTGAAAGGCTTTTTACAAACTAATATATTTTTCTGTATTTTCTAGAGTGAAATAAAGCACACTCTCATCAAATTGATTCTGACTCATAGTAGCCCGCTACAGGGTTTCCAAGGCTGGAAGTCTTAACAGGAGCAGACTGCCCATCTTCCTCCTGTAGCTATTCTGGTGAATTTGAACTGTCAGGGTCCTTTTGGTTCTTAGAAGAATATAGACTGTAAAATACAGTGCCCTCTGTGTGTGTGGGTGTGTGTAGGGGCTTGTATACCAATGAAAGATTTTTTTTTCTTTTACTTTTCAAAGAGAAGAGTGAACTGGAGGGGAGGTATGGGCAGGGAGAAAAATGCAACAGTGAATGAATGGAAATTCAAAATATCTTTAAATGTTCATTAAAATTAATAAGATAAAAAAATACAGTGCCCCTATTTTATAAGAAAATCATCTCCTATAACAATATTGAACAGATCCAGAATGAAGTGTAACACATTCCTCCTTAACGTTTTCATCATTTTTTATCAGAATTACCTTGCAAATCAAAATTAGCCCATCAGAATAGTCTAATTTAAGTTGTAGTATAAAGAGCTTCCAAATGTGAATACATGTGAACAGTGGTTTTTATTTCTCAACTTGTATTAAAAGTCATTCATTCTGACCACTGTAAAGTGGGAGCTGGGATTGTTTGGAGCCTTACCTGTCATGAATGGAAAATGTATAGCAAATAACTCAGCACTTAAAACATTTTTTGCTCAGAAGTGACATGTGGTTTGTTTCCTTGGTCCTGTGGGCTCTCTTAGCTTTAAGGAGATTGGAAAGTGCTGCCTTGGCAAGGAGAACCTGAAATACTTGGTTGACAACATTGCCTGCTGGTCTGACTTTACATTTACTTACATACTTAATCTGTCATCCAAGTGACTGAGCTCCTTGAGTAGAAACCCTCCATTCTCTTGCTCTTCTTCTCTAGTACTGTTGAAGGCGTATCTTTTGCATGCTTTAAACATACAACTATTTAGAATACTGGTTGTAAAAACAGTGGATGTTGATTGGTACTTAATCTGTTAGTTTTGCCACTAAAAAAGGAAGTAGAATTTCTAAAATTTGTCTTCTTATGAACATGTTTTTGTCATTAAAATTTTTTGACGTTTGAATGTGTTTTGTATAATTTTTTTCAATAAATGTGTTTTTATAGAAAAATTGAACACATACACTGCATTTTTAGGTAGTTGAATATTTATGGGTATTGTACACTAAGGGTAAAGTTCATTCTTATTGCTAAAGAACACAATCTATCCATAGGTCTTCTTGATAATTTTGAAATCTTTTGACCCACCTCTAATGATAATATTTCATTCTACCTCCTGAGTAAAAGAAACAGTTACTCTGCCCTTTCTTCTGCTCTGTGTGACACTGGAATTGTCTTCAGCTTGCAGTTTCATTTTCTAGGGATCTAAAAATTTGCCTTTTTGATGAAAATTTGTTTTAGTTAAAACTGTTGTTGTTAATGTACCACTGAGCTGGAACGACATAGCTAACCCTCCAGTGGATTATCATAGGCAGCCAGTCACATGGCAGGTGATTGCCTATTTTTCTCCCATGGAGCAGCTATTGATTAGAGTCACATGACCCTGAGTCGATGGCACATAACCACCACCACCACCACACTCCTTGAGTTGGCGGCATTACTCCTTATCAACTAGATAATATAGTTGACAAATTGACTCAACCTGTCAGTGAAAGGCATCCCAGTGCCCAAACACTGTCAACTCTCTGGACTTATGCTTGCTAGTGATGCTGCACACTGTTCCATAGTCTTGTCAAATACCATAATGGTTACTCATTATGTACAATGTTTGGATGAACTTCCTGATTGATTTATACTAGGAAGCAGGAGTGGCATCTACTTCCTAAACTAGATGCCTCTGGAAACTCTACAAACTCAAACTCTATAAATGTACAGAAATGAATGATGTTAGTTATATAGAACAGAAGACAGGGCTTTTGTGCAAAGTTTACTCTCAGTTGTTTTTGACTTGATGGCACTTAACCACTGCTAAATGAAACTAGTGTTGTTTTTTTTGGAGGACTGTTGTTCTTTTTTGTTTATTACTCTTTGTCATTGTGCAGTATGAAGTAATAAGGGTTTGCTGTGATGCTGTACCTTGTACCATTGGGTTATCAAATACCAGAATGGTTTCCCAATGTGGACAGTGTTTGGTGGAGCTCCCAATTGTAAAACAGGTTTGGAAGCAGAGCGGCATCCACTTCCTAAACTGCATGCCTCTGGAAACTGTATGAACTTGGAGAAATGACAATAATTATGAAAAGGCATTAGGTCTTCTGTTCATAGAGTCGCTATGAGTCGCGTTTGACTCAACGGCAATCAGGAACAAAGCGGTGAAGACTTGAGTGTCAGTTCTGTATATGAAATACTAGCAAATAAAAATGGAAGTGCTAGTTACTTCTAACTGTATCCTTGTTGATGTGTTCTCTGAACATCACTGTCCTGAGCCATCTGTACTTGTGCTGCCATTGTTGACTGCTGCCATGTCTAGTAACATAAGCCAGGATTTGTGATCCGGTTCTCAGCCAGTCAAGTGTTTCTCACAGTTGCAATTACTTTTTTGGATGGGTAAGTCACCAAGCTAAAAATTCTTTCTATGGAATGAATTAGATTTTTTTCCCTTAACTTTTCTATTGCTGATACCTTCTGTGGTAGTGCTTAGCACTGTGGAAGTGTGTTCAGATGCATATAAACTATGTTTTAATGCTGTATTAAATATGCTAATAATACTTTAGCTTAGTAATATGTTGTTGTTGTTATGTGCTGTCGAGTCGCTTGCGACTCATAGCGACCCTGTGTACAACAGCCCTAAACTCCACTCTGTCCTGTGCCAGTCGCACTGTCTCCGACACTCCCATCCCATTTATCCCAGTCACTGAATCAATCCACCTCATAGAGGGCCTTCCTCTCCTGCGCCGTCCCTCTACTCTCCCAAGCATGATGTCCCTCTCTAAGGACCGGTCTCTCCTCACAACATGTCCAAAGTATGTTAGACGGAGCCTCAGAATCCTTGCCTCCAAGGAGCCACCCAGTTTAACCCTTTCCAGGACAAATCTGTTTTCCTAGCCGTCCATGGTATTCTCAATACTCTTCTCCAACACCACAGCTCAAAGGCATCGATTCTCCTTCTATTGTCCTTGGTCATTGTCCAACTCTCTGATGCATAACAAGTGATTGCAAAGACCATGGCCTGTATCAGACGCACCTGAATCTCCAGAGAGACACCATTGCTCTTCACTACTTTGGAGAGGTCCCTAACAGTAGACTTTCCCATGGCAATGCGCCTTTTAATCTCCTGGCTGCTGGTGCCAAGACTGTTGACTATGGAGCCACGCAAACTAAAGCTGTGTACAATCTCAATCTCTTCACCATCCATCCTGATGCTGCCAATTGGTCCAGTGGTGAGAGTCTTTATCTTCTTGACATTGAGCCTCAATCCATATTGTAGGCTGCAGTCCTTGACCCTCTGCAGCAAGCGCTTCAGGTCCTCTTCAGTTTCAGCAAGCAGGGTTGTGTCATCTGCATAATGCAGATTGTTGATAAATCGTCCACCAATCTTGACCCCACATTTCTCCTCATAGAGCCCAGCCTCCTGGATAATCTGCTCTGCATACAGGTTGAAAAGGTATGGAGATAGGATCCATCCCTGGCGTACGCCCTTCCCAATTTTGAACCATGCAGTGTTCCCTTGCTCTGTTCTGATAATTGCCTCCTGGTCCAAATATAAGTTTCGCATTAGAACGATCAAGTCTCAGTAATATGTAATACCATGGAATTTCTCTTAATAAATAATAATTTAAGTAGTATCTGAAATCACTCTGTATGTTGCACTGCTCCCACCTAATTAAATACTGAAAAGATGGTAGAAGACTAGAAGCTTTTTTCAGAATTAAGGTTTTGTGAAGAAGTGCCTGTTAAGAATTTGGTTAAGCATGATGCTAATAAGTTTTTTGTTGTTGGTTTTTTTTAAAAGTTTACTTGGGAATTTAGGTTGGCTATAAATTCTAGAACATCAACTCTGTTGCTTGTTTCTGACATATACTAGGAATGAACCTGAGTTTTAGCATCAAAACGGGTGGGGGTGGGATTCAGAATAAGAGGAAGAAAAGAAAAAAAAACCCACCCCACACCTTAATGCTTTTAAATTAAGGAGCCACTATCAGTACCCATGGAATCACAGTTTAAAAAAACTAAGTGATTTATTGCACTGTGCAAATCTGTCACAAAAGACCTTTTGTAAGTGATAAAAAGCCAAGAAGTCTCCTTGAGAATTATTGTGCATTAAACACAAATGCTGGTATTGTAAGGTGCTTCATATATGTATATGGAAGCTGGACAGTGAATTGGGAGGACTGAAGAAGAATGGATGTAATTTGGTTTATAGTGTTGTCAAAAAATACTGAATATACCCTAGACTGCCAAAATAACAAAGATGTTTTTGATGAAGTATAGCTCAAATACATCTTCAAAGTGAGGAAGGTAAGACGTCATCTCATGTACTTAAAGTATGCTTTCAGAAAGGACCAGTTCCTGGGAAAGACATCCTACTTGATTAGGGTCCCAGTTCTTGCACATGGTGATTTGTTCACCTTGGTTAGGTGACTGGTCAGTGACTTACCCAGGGTTACAGTGTTTTATGGCTTACTGAGTGTATATCATGTTTTGATACATTTTTTTATCTAAAAATAACTGATGATAAAATTTTTTCTTCCCAACGTATATAGACCTAATTTATACATAAATATATAAACATAATTAATTTATCTTGAAGTTGAGCTGTGGTTTTGTAAAAACTTTATATAAATTTGGCCATGCATTATTTTGTATTAGTTTATATTTTCAAAGTCAGAATACTGAAAATACTAATCCAGTTCTCGTCTACTATAATAGGCTGTTTATAACTTCTGATGACACTTAAGGGCATAAAAACAAAACCCTCAACAAACCTTTGTTGTCTGGAGAAAGGTACTACAGGTAGGGGAGACTGAGTTTGCACAGCTCTGAACAGAAGTTCTACACGTTTGAAAGGAAGAGACGTGCCTCCATTCCATTATATTCTGCAGACCATCTCTCTGAATTTTGTTGTTTCTTCTACTTGGAATGCTGACTTCTTTTCCTGTCACAGGATTGTGGGAAACTTGGGTTTTAGCATTTAGCTTGAAAGTTCTCCCTAAGCAGTGTTAGAAATTTTCCTTGACATCAAACACAAGTGATTTCTTAGCCCTTTGGAAACTTGATTTGTATTATTCTTATGGCCTCTTGCTTTATCAAGTAGTTGATTTTAAGTTCCTTCAAAATTAGAATTATTTTTGTATTCTTAGCACTGCTTTTGAAGTTAATATGGTTCACTGGGATCCACAGTCAACACTCATGAAAGCAAGTCAGAAAAATTAAATCACATGTTACATAGGACAGGTCTACTGCAAGACCTCTTTAAGCGTTAAAGAGCAAAGAGGTCACTTTGTGAGGACTAAGGTGTACCTGTTTATAATTTTCTGCCAGTTCATACCTTAACCTTGAAGGGTTTCTAACTCTAACATAATTACTTTGGTTTTTAAGCCACACGCTCAGAGGGTACCAGATGGATTCTTGACTTCTTTTTCTACATGGCTTCCTCTTGTCCAGTTTTTACCTGCTCTGGAATGGTTGTTGATCAGAATCTGAAAAGAATTGTTTCTGTACATTTTATTTTCGATTTCCGGTTGTTTTAGTGAAATGGCATATGTAATGCTGATTATTATACCTCTTTATTTTTAATTTTTATATTGGTTTGCTTACAAAGTTCCGGTATGTTGTGTTTCATTCTACTCTTTATTTACATTATGATTCTTATGGTCATTCTTATTACATTGTATAAAATTAATCACCATTCAGGTCCCTGTGGACCCTTCCCATTTCCTGTACCCAATTCCCTCAACCCACCAAATTGTGCAACCCTATGATTTTACCCCGTCCATCCTCAAAAAAGATAGAACACTTAACAGATTTGCCATATTTGCATGTCATCCTTGTGCAGGGGCCATGCTAATATCTGTATGGTTTCAATTTTAGTATATGTGCTGCCTACATCAGCACATACCTCTGTACTCTTTAATATTAAAAGCATATGGTAAAATAGTATGATCTAAAATAAAATGAATGGTAGCATTTTACGACATTATCTGCTAGAACTTTGTGGATAATGTGCTGTTCACTCAGTAACCACTAAACCACACATGACTGTTGAGAGCACTTAAGTGTCTCTAGTTCAGCTGAAGAAATGACCTTTTATTAAATAGTCTCATGTGTTTATTGGTTAGTGTCCAGCAGGAATATAAAATTCAGCCATATAACTATGACATTTAATAAAAATGCTTATAGTTGATCTTTAACAGATTGTAATTTATAAAATTAGTATTCTTTTCAAATTGAAAGAAATCATACATGCTACATTATATAGATCATTAGGAAAATACTAATTTCAAAGGTAACAAATAGTTTGCTGTATTTCCTTTTAGCCTTCAAGAGATAGTAGTATGGAATTATTTGGTTTTGTTTTAAATATCTGTCTCAAAAGGAGAAAAAGGGAATGTGCATGAATGTAGCACTGAAAGTTTTGCCCATTTAGAACTAGCTTTGTTCATTGTCAAAGAAGACATTGCCTAAATACCTTTTGTTAGCTTTATCGTTCATCACCACTGTTGACTTGGTTTTTCCATTTTATGGCTGACATCATGCACTGTGGAATGAAATGCTTCCCAGTCTTACACTGTCCCAGGGTTTGGGTCTGAATTGATTGTGATCCCATTGATTGGTTGTAAAGATTGCATTTTTATTAGCTGATTTTCAGAAGTGCATCACAAAGTCATTCCTATTCCAACTTTGTCTGGAGGGTGTGCTGAAACCGGGTCGACATCTTGGTACAAGCGAGCCTCCATTGGCGGATGGGGAGGGGCTGTGCATGAGGTGCAGTGGGAATCAGAACCCTTGAAAGCAGGTTTTTCTGCCAGGGATCCACACCAGTGCCAGTTATTGGCCTGCATGTGTAGCAGTTTCAGAAATAGTATATGAATATGTACACTGTCCTCCTCTCTTATGTACTAGTTACAGCTCGGTATTTAACTGAAAAGCAGCTTTTTTGTGTGTATATATATATATATATATATATATATATATTTTTTTTTTTTTACTGCTTTTTGACAGTAATTGGAGAGAAGCCAGATATAATTGAATCCTTGGGTTATTTTCACATTAGACTGAGAATGATTGCGTGAAGGCTGATCTCAACTTAGTCATTTGAATGACTGCTGTGCCTGACCATGGATCATATGTTTAGAGTTCAAAGGCCATAAGGATGTGTGGCCTTGTGGGAGAGAAAAACATAGTTGGGTTGTCTTCTGTTCTTTTGGATAGAGGAAAAAATATCAAATTGTACTCTTCTGCTTTATAGTATAAAAATTTTACAAAATTAGTAGATAATTCCAGTGATTGTTTTTCAACTTTTGAAATCTTTTTCTAAATTCTTTATTTAGGTGAAACATGGAATCCATTAAAATTGCATTATCAGTTAAGAAACGTACGGGAACGATTAGCTAAAAACCTGGTGGAAAAGGGTGTATTGACAACAGAGAAACAGAACTTCCTACTTTTTGACATGACGACACATCCCCTCACCAACAACAACATCAAGCAGCGCCTCATCAAGAAGGTCCAAGAAGCCGTTCTTGACAAATGGGTCAATGACCCGCACCGCATGGACAAGCGCCTGCTGTCCCTTATTTACCTAGCCCATGCCTCGGATGTCCTGGAGAACGCTTTTGCTCCTCTTCTGGACGAGCAGTATGATTTAGCCACCAAGAGAGTGCGGCAGCTCCTCGATTTAGACCCGGAGGTGGAATGTCTGAAGACTAGCACCAACGAGGTCCTGTGGGCGGTGGTGGCTGCGTTCACCAAGTAACTGCTTGGGAAGAAAGCCTTCTCTTCTTTCTCTTGTCAATCAGTTGTTTTTCTTCTACTGATTCCTGGTTTTCTGCAGTTTCTACTCTCCCACACTGTAATTGGCTTTTGTTCTATGAAGATGGTGGATGATACTTTCTTTTTCTATGTATGCAGGATTCTGCTGGTACGAGAGGCCTTCCTGTTTCAGTTTTCAAATTGCCTGCCATATTGGCATTCCATACCCTCTTGCCATCTCACTGTTGCTGCTTTGGCTTGTTGTCATGCTTTGACTTCCTCCGTCTCCTCACATGCACATCTTCTGGGTTACCTCAACTCGAGGTTCCCCACTTCTGTGTGCACATTGAGCATTCTGCACACAGTTCAGACAGAAGTCACAAAAAGGCCTTCAACTCACCAAAGGGAACCATCTGTATCTATTAGGACATTTTATACATAGACCTCAGTTGATATTATACTTAGCAAAATTATTTTTAAATTAAACACAACAGTAAATACTTAATATAAAATGGCCCATGGATTCTGCTTCCCGTGTAAATCTGTTGTATTATTATTATTACACGTGTTTTAATTTTCAGCTATTCAATCATAAAGGTCCAGTTGTTTCACAAAGCCAGTTTGCGATGGACTGCATTCCAGTTATGCTGTATATAGTTTGATTTATATATAAATTGCCCCATTTTCTGGCCACCCATGCTTCCAGCTTAGTATTTGCAGGATTTAATGAGTTGTATACCTGGTGCCCACCTCACTTCAGTCACTGCCATTTGGTGGCAAAGTGGACCTCTTACCGTTGAAGGAGAGGTGTGTGTGCTCAGTCCCGAGATTCTCGCTGTCCTGTCGAGTCCAGAGCTGCCCCATTCACAATACTCTGCCTGTACATCTCCTTTTGGACACCCCCCACCTCCCAAGTCATACTGTTCTATTTTATAATTTCTGTAGGGAAGAGGCTTGTGACCAGTACTAATCTTGAGTACAGTTTTTGCTTTTTTGTTCACAAGTAAATTAATGTCTACTCTTAAATGCCGTTTATCTACTCACATTTTTTCTGGGGGAAAAAATCAGATGTCAGTCCTAGCAGATGTTGCATGTAAATTGTTACTGAGTAATGATTACAACTCAGATGATTAAGACTTTTATAACAGAAAGCTCTGCTATGGTTTAATTTTTATATACAATTATGATAATTAGCACATTGTAAGAATATAAACCTTTGCTTTTTAAAGTTTATTTTTACTATTTCTTTATCACTGTTTATCATACCATCATTGCTCTCATAATGTAAATACTATACATTGAACAAATTAAATGTCAGATTTTTTATTACCATAGTTCATGTTAATAGTGAGACTTTTCAGGTGTTTAGAGATTTTTTTTTTGTTAACCTAAATGCAAAAAGTAATAGATGGTGTATAACTCTAGAGTTGAATTTTAAGGGATTCCCTAATATGTATACTATCTTTTTATCTGAAATAATAAACTATGATCTTGAAAGTGCCTGAATCAGAGCAAGCATGTCATTTGTGTTTTTGTGTTCTTAGTTTCTTTATTTTCTGAGTAAAATATAGTTTTACTTAGTATGATATTTTAATGCAGGAACTAGCATATCTTTTCTTAAATAGGTAAATAATAATTATTTTTAAGTTTTGCAGACCACGTGCATACAGTTTCTTAAGCTGCTCAGTCCTGCTGAGTAGCTTGAACTGAGTCCTGCTGATTTAAAGTTGTTGTGGACAGAGCATATACATAAATAAAGGACAGCTAGCTGTGAATTACATATTGCCAGTTCTTGTCTTAATTCAAGGAAAAGCTTTTCTAGTTAGATTACCCCTACCTTCAACACTACTCATGAAATTAACTGTTTTGACTTGGAAGTTTCTTTCCATAAACTAGATACTGGAAGTTTGTAGTTAAAATCACTTGCTGTGTATCTGAGAGCTGGACAGTGAATAAGGATAACAGAAGAATGGATGCCTGTGAGCTGTCGTGTTAGAGTACTCAACATCCCATAGACTGCAGAAAGAGCATGCATACATACATACATACATACATATATACATACATTACATGCATTTGTTCTTTTTGCAGCCTTGTACAGCATAGACTAAAAACTTTTTCCATAGTTTAGTGCCATGGACAAGCACTGCTAATTACCTTTCTCTTTTGCCTCTGGCAGTCCCAAGGAGCTCTGATGGCCTAGAGGTAAGAAATTGTTCTGCAATCTCAAAGACACGTGGTTTGAATCCACCAGTTTCTCTGTGGAAGAAGAACCAGCACTCTCCTTCCATAAGTTTTTCTGCCTCTGAAAAATCGCTAGAGGGTCAGCTGTGGGGTGGTTCTGACTCTGGACACAGCAATACAGTCCCAAGAAGATTGAGCATTTTTTTTTGCATGCTAGGAGTACTTTTTTTTAACAAGAACCCATCAGTGTAGCACACATGTAAGCATTTCTCATGGTGGTGCAAAATAAAGGGTGTTTTTGTATACATGTTTTGGAGATAAAAACGTTGACCAATTTTATACGCAGAAGAAGGAATTGTCAGATGACAACCCCCACCCTAAATCCCAGGAAAACTGGATCTATGGTCTCTGACTCTCGACTCATGTCTTCCCATCGTGAACAGATGACTATATTACTCTTTAAAGCACAGCAAACCTTGCATTTGGTCATTACTCGAAGCACAGTGGGAAGGATGACCCCCCAGCCTGATGATGACCAGACTCCAGGACTCAGGCATGGCCACACTTACCCAGCAGCAGGCAGTCCACCAGTCACAAGTCTATGTAAGTATTTTCAAAGTTTAATTTCCAACTAGCTTATTGTCTATTGTTAGATAGTACTGCTCTGTTTCACCTTTATCTCAAGAGGGGTAACCAGCAAAAGGTCTCAGTTTATCTCAGGTATCCATGGATATCCTTGACTCTTCCAAATTCTGACATAAATGTCTTTTATATTCTTTAGGAATAGCATCAGTAAGTGGTGATAGGAATGTCCATAACCTTGCAGGCCACCCTTCAAAGGTACACAGATGGTAACTTGGTTGAATTAAAATGATAACCTTGTTCTCTCAGCCCAGTGTTAAAATGTATAGGCATTTCTTCCTAGTAAAACAGTGGTCTAATAGGATAGCCACTCGGATCATAACATGCGCCTTTGAAATTTACTTTTTTTCATTTAGTGGATAGATGAGAACTTTTTTTAACGGCATCATTGTATAGGTTGGTTAAATTTCCCATTGTTGGGTGTTTGGATTGTTAACATGCTTTTTGTTATTGCAGATAGTATTAATGCAATTTTATATACAGACCTTTAAACATTTGTCTGCTAATTCTGTAGGAAGGATTTAATAAGTATTAGAATGGTACCCCTAAAAATATCAGTGGTACAAGCAGGTGCTGGCTTTGCCCACCTTCCAGCCAGTATTACAGAGAGAAGGTTCATCGATCCTTCTGGTTTTTGCCAGCTCAGAGGAGAGAGCTGTCAAACTGTCTTTTTGGTGATTTGTATTTCAAGTCAGCAGAACTTCTATATTTTGCACATTAACCCCGCATCTGTGAGACAGCTGGTTTCCACAGTCTTTGGAGTACATTAAAATTTTTTCTTTCTTAACAGTTGGGAAATGGTGCAGTGTCTAAACTTGGAGTCTTTGGAGTCCTGAGTTGCCCTATTAAAGAGATGTGGTGGTCAGTTCACATACACAGAAATTTTGTATGTAATGAAATACAAAGGGAATTCTGGTGGCCTAGTCGTAAGAAGCTGTCCTGACATCCTAAAGACAGGCGATTTGCATCCCCCAGCTGCTCCTCAGGAGAAAGATGTCGGGTAATGATTTAGATGAAAGGGTAGTCTCCTGTGCAATTGATAGCCTCTGAAGACCTACTGGAGGGTCAGCTAGGAGTTGGTTCTGCTTTAATGGTATATAGGAACACCACCAATTAAAATGAGCAAATGGAAAACTCAAACCTAAACATATGAGTAGAAATATGTCCAGACACTCCATGAAAAATGTTAATAATGAAAATAGAATTGAGAAATTACCTATAAAACATATTAGTGAATACTTAAAAAATACATAAGCTTACAGCTACCACTAAGTCAGGAGACAGACCATCGCCAGCCCCCCAGAAGCAGCCTGACTAGGGCTTCTACGCCTCAAGAGTAATTACTGCCCTGTCCCAGTGCGCTGCTCTGCATTTAGTTCGTTGGGCCAGTTTCTTTTAAAGCATACTTTTTTTTTTTAAATTTTAACTTGCAACTTCTTATTTTGCCTTTGCAAAATACTTTTTTCTCTGCTTCTTGTTGTCGATTTGGAACTGACTCATAGCTGACACTCCAGCAGGTCTTTGGGGGCTGTAAGTTGCTCAGGAGATTGCCGATCTTTCTCCCATCTGCTAGTGGATTTGAATTGCCATAGGGCTGTGGCCTGTGAGCTACTCTGTACTGTTGTCCTATTGTTATCAGATGCCACAGAGCTGACTGTGAATTATAGTGACACTGAACAGCACATCTGAACCTCACCCCTTCCTTCGTCATCCTCACAAGAGGATGAGCCCTTTGTAACATTTAGTGCATCAGACCATCTTGTTGAAGACCTTTCTTTCTTTTGATCCTGCACTTTTCCTGTTCCAATTTCCTTGTCCCCTGTGCCCTTACCAGTAATCACTGGTGGGTAGTATTTACCTCCATTCTCCTACTCCCTTCATGCCAAGACCTAGGCCACGCCTACACTGCTCTGTATCTGGAACTGGAAGCTTTCGAAGCGTTCTCCCAGAGCCTATGGCCTGGGCCACTCCTGACCGGAAGTCACACTCCACAAAAAGGGGCACCTTCTCTGACTGGCAGGTGCCCATCCCCTGGACTGGCAAAGACATCATTCATTAGCCAGGAAAACTAGCCTAGGCTCCTCTGAGGCCACCAGAAACTGCCCAGGCTGGATGTCCCACCTCTTGACACAACACTATAGACTTCTTGTTAAGTGTCTTCGAGTCATCTGACCCTATGAATGAAAAGATCTGAAACCTGTTCTATTCTGTGTCTTCCTGACACATCAGAGCGCATTTCAGCAGTCACCATGTCAATCCACCTGGTTGACGGTTTTCCTCTATGCCCCATTAAATTGAATAGTTTAATATTCTTTTAGTTTTCAAAACTTTGGGTTTTGTTGATTGCAATCACATTGTACATTTAAATGTTTCTCTGACTTCTCTCCATAGTCTTTAAGAACAAGTGATTGGATCTGAGGTTTGTTGAGACTTAACCATTTCACAGGTTCTATTGTCGCACCTAAGGTCTGGTGGGTCTTTCCCAACAATGTGATGGTAGTCGAATTCTTGACATATCATTTATTTATTTACTAGAGTGTTTTTTATTTAAAGAGAGTCTTCATCTCATTCATTTCACCTCTCAGGTATGTCTGATCAGGAGGGGGCTGGTCCTTGGAAAGGCAGAGAGGGTCAGTGAAACAGACTCTCAATGAGGGCTTGACAGAGCAACTGCAGTAGGGCTGAAGCACAGCAGAGATTGTGTGGATTGGGTTTTGATCTCAGACATGTAGAGTTGCTACAAGTTGGAGTCAAATTTGATTGCACCTAATAATAGCAGCTTGTAGAAGAAAGATAAAATTCCTACAGTTTATTTACTGGTATTCAAAACTGTTAATTCTTTATCTTCTACCAAGGTATGATGTGTTGTCATGTGCCGTCATGTCACTTGTGACTCAGAGACCCTACTGAGCCCTGCTCTATCCTGAGCCAGCCTTATTGTTTCTTACACACCTGTCCCCATTACCCCACTTAGTCAATCTATCTCATCCAGGGTCTTCCTTTCCTGCACCATCCAGCCTTTCAAGTATGACATCCCTCTCCAAGATCAGT
>NW_006399941.1:2336246-2339068 GCF_000299155.1 Elephantulus edwardii | reverse complement strand
AAAGACTATGGCCTGGATCAGGTGCCCCTTAGTCTCCAGACTGACATTGTTGCTAAGTATTTTGGTTTTTTAATTTAAATTTGAATGTTTACAGATTATATTCATTTTTTTATACATAAATACATAAATCGTTTTTTTGATCTGTTACAGCCATTCTCTTCAATCAGGTTCAAACTATCCTGTTTGGCCAGTGGTAGACCTAGATCAAAGGTCCCATGTTCCCTTGACACAGCCTGGTCGCCTTTGACAACGTCCTCATTTGACAAGATGTTCTAGAGTCATTTTATATATTTCTTTCCTATATCTGGAATCATCCGTTTCTTAAGAACACAGTAAGACATTAGTCTGAGATGTTGGAGTACTTACTTCTACTCTCTTGGCCATTGCTTCTAGGGGAGAAATTGTATGTGTATGTGATACAGAGAGAGAAGGTGCTTCATAAGTTTATAGTGACAATTCCAGTCCAGATTTAGACCTACAGAATTTCTTTTCTTCTTTACTTGTAGTCTTAGTTTTCAAGGAAACTGGTGATGAGAAAATTAAAATACCACATAGCTGCTTTATCTTTATACGCATGGCATTCTCAACACCATCAATCTTGTGACAACAGTGTGCATACTGGAAGAACAAACGTTTTGTATGGCCTCACAGCTTTCGGTAAGTGGGCTTAATTACCAGGGCTGTAAATTACAAGAACACATGCTTATTATATACCAGAATCTCTCTCCCTTTTATCTCTTAGTAATTTTAACTCTTTTTTTTGTTTGTTTGTTTTTTGTTTGTTTGTTTTCTGTGTGAGTGTACCGTCAAATCAGATCTGACTGGTACAGGAGGAGATTGTCCCTCCTTTTCCCGGCAGAGCATCTGGTGGATTCGAACCGTGTGCCTGTGGGATTGTAGTTGCAGCTCCTTGCCATTATGGTAATTTTAACTCTTAAAATCCATATTTAGTGTTTGTCATCATTTCTTGAGTCCTGCTTCACTCAGTGAGACCCCACAGCAACAACGACTTGTTCATTCTTTAGAAGAAAGGGCTTGTGAGAACTTTTCGTGTACTAGTAGCCATTTCTCTGTAGCCTTTTCTCTTGCTTGTATAAAATCCTTAGTTCCCATTTCTTTGAGTAAAACCACTGTGCTGTTTTGAGGATAAAACATAGCCTTCAAGATTCAGATTGAAATGTGATTTCCCATTTGTCCAGGTGCTTAAATTTTCCCAATAGTTTTGCAAATGTATGTTTTCATATTGCTTATTTTGGGTCAATATTCCCAAGTATAAGGTATATTTTCATAGTAGTTATGTGTCATCGAGTTGAGTACAACTCATAGTGATTTTATGAATAAAAGATCTGAACCCTGTTCTATCCAGTACCATCCTCACACTTCCTGACACACAAGAGCCCAATGCAGCAGTCACCGTGTCAATCAACCTGGTTGAGGGTCCTCTCTTGCTGACCCTCCACCCTTCCCAGCATCATATCCGTCTCTAAGGAATAGCCCCTTCTAGCAACATGCCCAAAGTATATGAGGCGAAGCCTCATCATTCTTGCCTCAAAAGAGCACTCCTGGCTGCACCATCTCCAAGCCATATGACTGGACCCTCCTTCCAACATTCCCGAAATATGTCAAATGAAGCCTCAGAATCCTTGGCTGTCCATGGGATGTTCAGTGCTCTTCAACACCACAGCCCAAAGATGTCAGTTCTTTTCCTGTCATCCTTACTCATTGCAAGTAATCAGAAGTCTATGGCCTGAATTAGATGCACCTTAGTCCTCAAACTGACATCATTACTCCTCAATAGTTTGGAGAGGTCCTTAACTGCAGATTTTCCCTGTGCAATGCATCTACTTATTTCCTGCATACTGGTACCAAGGGTGTTAATCGTAGATCCAAGCAAAATGAAGCTGTTGCTAGTTGCAATCTCCTCTCCATCAGTCATGATGCTGCCTCTCGGTCCAGTGGTAAGAACCTTTGTTTTCTTGACATTGAGACAGTCCATACTAAATGCTGTATTCTTTGATCTTCTGCAACAAGTACTTGAAATCCTCCTCAGTTTCAGCAAGCAAGGTTGTATCATCTGAATAACGCAGATTATTGATGAGTTTCCCTCCAAACCTGATGCCACATTCCTCTTCATAGAGTCCAGCTTCTCAAATAATTTGCTCAGCGTACAGATTGAATAGGTGTGGAGAGAGAATACAACCCTATTCTCATAGGAAGTAGTGGTATATCTTGCTTTTCATTTCAGGAATATGAAACTTTTTAGTATTTACTGTTAATATGAGTTTTCTTTTTGGGGAGCTTCTGTAACAACAACATAATACCAATCCAACTCATTGTCAAAAGTCAGAACTGAATCAGAACTCACCCTGCAGCAGGTTTCCAGAGGTATAAATCACACGAGAGATTACGCGTCTTTTTCTTGGGGCGTGAGTGGATTAGAAACGTGTGCCTTTGGGTTGGCAGCACAACTCCTCACCCAGTGGGCTATTAAAACTTCCATTCTGTGTCTTCCACAGTCATCAGTTTTGCTTGGAGTCTTTTTTTCTTAATATTAAAAATTTACAAGTCTTTAAACGTTGTTATGTGCCATTGAGTCTCTTGCGTTTCATAGTGACCCTTTGTGTAACATCCCTAAACCCTGCTCTACCCTGTGCCAGCCTCACTGTCTCCGACACACCTACCCTCATAACCCCAATCATTGACTTGATCCATCTCAATGGAGGTCTTCCTCTCCTGCGTTGTCCCTGCACTCTCCCAAACACGATGTCCCTCTCCAAGGACTGGTCCCTCCTTGCAACATGCCCAAAGTATGTCAGAATAAG
>NW_006399941.1:2287099-2334966 GCF_000299155.1 Elephantulus edwardii | reverse complement strand
CTTCCCACATACTTTGGGCATGTGGCCAGGAGAGACTGATCCTTGGAGAAAGACATCATGCTTGGAAGGGTGGAGGGACAGTGTGGGAGAGGAAGACCCTGGATGAGGTGGATTGATAAAGTAGCTGGGGCAATGGGGGTTGGTGTGTCAGAATGAGTGAGACAAGCTCAGGACAGGGCCGGGTTCAGAGCTGCTGTACAGAGAGTCACTATGAATCGCAGGCAACTCTATGGCACATAACAGTCTGTAGTGAGGGACCTCTACAAATTATTGATTAGCAATGATGTTAGTTTGAAGACTAAGGTGTGCCTTATTCAGGCCCATGGTCTTTTCAGTCACATGCTATGCTCTGAGAGTGAGACAGTAAATAAAGATGACAGAAGAATTGATGTTTTTAAACTGAGGTACTGGTGAAGAGTACTATCTCATTGCCAGCCAGAAGAACAAACAAATATGCTTTGCAGAAGGTGCAGCCAGAGTGGTCCTTGGAGGCAAAGATGAATAAACTTGGCCTCCCATACTTTGGGTCCATCATGCTTGGGAAGGTGGTGTTGGCTGTTTAGTGCTGTTAAGTTGGAACGGACCCACAGCTGACCTTCCAGCAGGTTTTCAGAGGCAGTTAATTGCACAGGAGATTGCCCACCCTTCTCCCACAGAGCAGCTAGTGGATTTGAACTTAGTGCCTTTGGGATTGCAGTGCAGCTTCTTACCACCAGGCCACCAGAGCTCCCCCTTGAGAAGGTGGAGTGACAGAGAGATGAAGACCCTCAATGAGATGAGTTGATTGGTGGCCCAGTGACTACAGCAATGGGCCCAGGTGTGTCAGAGATTGTGAGGATGGCATAGGATTCAGAACTGTTGTACACAGGGTCGCTGTGAGTCACACTACACTCACCGACACCTAACAACAACAACAGCAACTAACAACAGTCCCTCACTTATTGACCTGCTTTTCCAGAATTCGGCTTTTCTTACATGTTTATCATACCAGATATACTGTAGAACCTTTTTGTGAGGTTAAAGTTATTTTGAGATTGTGACTGGACTTCTATTGTTTTGGGGAGAGTTGAGATTTTTGGAATTACAGAGTCATCCTGACCAAAAATGTATCTTATTTCAAGTTATTTTTTATGTTCCTTACAGAATGTCATCATTTTCTTTAGGTCTTACCAGTCTTTGAGAAGGTTAAGTTTTTTAAATTTAATGTTGTGAATATAAAGTTTCCTTAATAATATTGTCTATTATTTTAATAGCTTTGAAATGGTCTTTTTTGTGCTCATGTGCAAATCATATTTTCTTTCCTGCATTTATCCCTCTCTCTCTCTCTCCCCTTCTCTGACTGCATGGTATGTTTTGAAATCGTGACATGTGAGTCTTTGTTTTTCCTGTTTAAGTTTGCTTTCATGATGTGGGGCTTCGTCACAATTCATGTAGCGTTTCTGTGAAGGATGTTGGCACTTCGATAGGCATGGTGTTGCATCTCTGGCTTGCACTGGGGAGTATGAACATTTAGAACCTCTCTATTTCACTAGGATTTTATAATTTTAAAGTGTATCAGACTGTGTGGTTGTGGAAAAGGGATAGGATCATAGGATGCAGGAAGGCAGAAGTATTGATGAGAAAGAAGAGTAAGATTTAGAAGGTAAGAAAGTTAGACTTAAAGAGTGGAATGTTTGGGGGTTTTCAATGATGTCAAGACCCTGAATGTGGTCACCTAAAAGAGCAAGTTGACTTGAATTTTAGTACATCTGTGTTCCTACTTGTTTAGGTAACAGAATAAACAGGTTCATCCTAGAAAGGATGAAACCAGGCTCCTCCTTAGAGGCAAGGATTCCAAAGCTTCGTCTGACATACTTTGGACATGTTACAATGGGGGACCAATCCTTGGAGGGGGAGATCTCTCATGCTTAGAAGGGTGGAGGGACAGCACAAGAGAGGAAGACCGTCGATGAGATGGATTGACTCAGTGACTGGGATAACGGGTAGGTTTGTCAAGAAATGATAAGATTGGCTCAGGATAGAGCAGGGTTCAGAGCTGTGCTACATAGGGTCGCTATGAGTTGCAAGGACAGCACATAACAAATATTTCTTAACGTAACCTGTTAAAAAGTGATTGAGAGATACAAAAATGAAACAAGTACTAAGCAGAGTGTTTATTTCTTTAAAATTACTTAAAAAAGACTGTTTACAGAGATGTGGATTTACATAACTTGGTGACAACATTTTAAAAATGTACAGGCTATTTCATATTATTGCACTTACTCTTTAATAATATATAAGGCATTTCATTTTACATAAATAAAGATAATGTATACTATCATACAACACTTGTGGTGCCAATTAAATCAGCCATAAAATCACATGAGATGTGGATGAAAGAATGAAAACGAAACCAACCTATTTAAACCTTCACGTTATATTCTTGCAACTACGGTTTACATGTTAGAACACATATTTACCCTCATAGCTTATTGTGAATGACCAGTCAAACCAAAACACCAAATTTTAGTGGGACAAAACCATTAGTGTTCACTTCAGGAAGTGTGGGAGTTTATTAGACTAATCAGAATACTAGTCATGCCTTGAACACTGAAGACAAAGAAATAGCTTTCTGTTTAAGGTCAAGGACAGTTACAGCTTTTGCTTCACCCCTTAAATTTCATGTGCCAGCCGTTCTGGAAAGATCTAATTGAATTGGCTGATGGTTTTTAAAAGAGTTCCAGAAGGAAGAGGACTAGCCTGGTCCTATCCTCTGTACTCTGTGTGGATTAGAGACCTTCAGAAGAGAGGCCATTGCTCCACACTGCTCTAGAAGCTTCTATCTGCTCACACCACTGTGCATGTTTTAATAGGTAGGCACAGCTGTAGAAGTGTGGAGGTAAAGAACGGTTTTTCAGTGTTGACTTCAATACATCCTTTAGGCAAGAAAGCAGAAACTGACCCGAGACTTAAAAGAAACAAATCTAGCATGCACCTTGCACTGCACTGACTTCCTATAGTATCCTACCTGTTAACTGTAGTGGAAACGGAGAAGCTAAATGAACACATCTCTCTAACTAAGTCCGAGTATTGCATTCTCTTCGTGTTACCTAAATGAGAACCCTGGCTTAGAGAAGCGAGTGATTTCATGTGCTCCCGAAGAACGTCTCTGGGCGGACGCCATGGGCCCCTGCACTCAGTCCTTTGGGGTTGGCCATTGACAAGAGGCAACCTCCAGGAGCCAGGAGTACATGGCCTCTGAGTTCTCTAAACTGTGGGCTGAAGAAACCCTAACATAAAACCTTAGTGTCATTGTATGTGCGGGCATGACGAATGCACCCTCTCCCCGTGTCCCCCGGATGCCGTCGGTGAGCCTGGGCCTCCAGGGCCTGGTGAGGGCACTGTGTAGCAATTCTGACCCTGTTCTCCATCGTCCTTCATCTTGTTACTACATTTTGGTACCTGGAGCTGCTGAAGACTTGGAGCTTGTCAAAGGAAAGAAGGTGGAGTGAGTTAGGAGGGAAGAGTCGGTCTGTGCCGACTCCAGGCCTGTCGGATGGGCATGACTCTGTAAGGTCTGTGTTCTGGAAAGAGCCCTAGCCAGGACGTGCCATGGACGTGCCACGAGCCACACGAGTCACGGTTGACGGCTGCAGGAGAATGACATTGGCAAAAAGAGGACATTTCACAAAAACAAGTAAAAACAGCAAAAACTTCAGTCACTGCAGAACTGTGTCATTGCATCCAAGGCTGGATGAGATCCAGTTCCTAGAAACATGGCATTCCTAAAGTATGTTACAGAAGGAGTGGAAAGAAACAAAAACCACAACAAAAACCCATCCAGAACCAGAGCATCTGTGTTCATAAATCCACGGTCAAGGAACGGGCATTTGACTTACTTGGTGGGTGGTGTATAAAGCCCAGAAATGGCAAGGCAGGGACTGATAGGTCTGCCACCTCCTGGGTTGACCAGTGTCGGGTTTGCGCACTGACTGAGGACAAGGTGCTTTCAGACTCGGGGTTCTGCTCATTGTGAGCAGGGACATTCATGGGTGCTCAGGACGTAGTGCGATTGTCATTCTGGAAGACTTAGCTCATGGTCACCACGACCAGCAGTCTCCCACTGCACTGATACATTGCACATCACACTCACTAAAAAATAGTACTCTTTCTATTTGGCTTTTTTTCTTTCTCTCTCTCCTGAATAATCCCGTTATTCCCCACAGTTTGGTCATTAATTACTTTCCCTTTCAGGATAATGCATACAAATCTACAGCTTCTGCCCTTGCATTGAAGGTGCTTAAGAGCACTGTTACCTACTTACAAAACCATAGTAAATATAGTCCTCAGAGTTAGACATAAGGTGTCCTCAGCTCCCTAATCACCAGGATTGGGTCTGAGGGGAGAGGGACACAGCCGTCTAGTTAAATGTGTTACATGAAGAAGTGCAGATGACATCTTGCACCTCCATCAGCAAACATAAAAGGCGTGGGGCAGGCACTGGAGCCCAAATGACAATGACCCTTCCCGGCCGCGTGAGCCAGAACGAAGCCTCCAGAGCGTCACTTCTCAGCTCACAGGTGACTTTATGCACGAGGCACAGCGTGGACGGTGCCAGTTCTTGCCAACACCAATGTTTTGTGGTTGTTTCAGAAGCTTGTTGTTTAAAGAAGTCACTTTAATTTGCTGAAGGAAGAAGGGAACTGAGAAAGGTTTGAGGCCCCAGCGCTCGCTTCAGGAAGAGTTTCTGTGCTTTCTGATTACTAACTGCACAGGACCCTCCGGGACAGACTTCATGATATTCCAGGCGTCGAAGTGCATGAGCCCCACCAGGGGTTTGCCATTAATGGCAAGAATTTCGTCACCAGCTTCTATCGTCCCAGCTTGTTCAGCTGCACCTCCTGTGAATGAAGGAAAGCAGAAGGATTGATGACATGGGATTGTGGTGAGTAAGTAGCACATAGACCGTGGACTGCTGAGGGGCTCTGGTGACCTCGTGGGTAGGGTGGGCTGCAAACTCAAAGATAGATGGATGGTCTCCTTGCTTGGACTTACCGCCTCCAAAAACCCGCAGGAGGGGTCAGCAGTGAGTCGTTTATGACTCTTCGGTACACAACAACAATAACAACATCAGGGACTGCTGGAGAATGAAGAAATACAAGTGGAAGGCTTCTTTGAAGCCAAGATGTTAAGACTTCGGTTCATTTTGGACACGTCTCAGGAACAATCCATCACTAAAAAAGGGCATCACGTTTGGTAAAGTGGATTTTTAGCAAAACCAAAATTTTTCCTTAGGACGGATTGACCTAATTTGGGTGTAGTGATAGCAATCTGAATTTTTTTCATTAGGTCTTTGGATTTTTTTATGACCCTTTATATTCTGATATTGCGATATGTTGAGATTTTTAAAGTTCTTTCTGTTCTACCTACTGCTCAGTCTTTTCAGTTTTGAGTACTTCTCTCTTTTTTTTAGTTCTGGAAAGTTGAGCCCTGATCTCTAGAGACATTCCCCTTATCTCACTGTAGTGTTTTTTGGTGGTTGTTTTTTTTTTTTTTTTATTTTTAACTCCTCAGTATCTTTGTACTTCTATTTCTCTGTGTTAAAATTTCTGCAGTTCCTTCTGATCTATCTAAATTTTTTAATTATTAGTTTTAATGAAAGTTTACAGAGACTTTGGATTTCCATTCATTCATTGTTGCACTTTTCTCCCTGCCCACCCTTTCCCCCTAGTTCGCTCTTCTCTTTGAAAAGTAAAAGAAAAATTCTTTCACTGTTACACAATCCCTTCCCCCAAGTCCACTCCACTATGCTGCCTTCATTTTGCACTCCTGTTATGACAATAATACCTAATCAAATATCCGTTTTAAAAACAGTTCTCTCCCTCATCTGTGTCAATGCAGTGTACATAATTTACCCCCTCTTTCTCAGTCTCCCCCCAACCCCTTTGTCAGTCCTCTTTTATAACAGTGGCATTATGCAGTATTTGTCTTTTTATGACTGAGATATTTCACTCAGCATAATGTCCTCCAGGGTCTATCTCAGTTTTTATAAACTCTTTGCATATAAGTTGAGTCTATTTTTAAATTATCTTTGTTCATTTTTAATTTTTAAAAAATCTGCCTGTTCCTTTTGAATATTCTCGGTCTTACTTAGTAGCTAATATCTGTGTCTTTATTTTTAAACTGGTTTTGTGGCTCTTTCTCATGACAGTGGATTCTGCTACTGAGAGCTGAATTTCCCTACTTTATCAATTTTCCTGTGACTTTGCTTTCCTTATGCCATGTCGATAACATAATAACTGTGCAGCGCTTAGAATAAGAGTGACAAACTAAACGCTGCATCCCATGGAGAATGATCCTAGATTAAGAAAATGGTAAGCACGTTGGATTTCTAAATGGGCAGCGCTGGTGTCACACTGAAGGGTACACGGAAAGGGGTGATGGCTGACTGAGTGTTCTAGAACATTACCTTTGTACACCCTTTTAATGAACAGAGGCCCATCTCCAGACATGGAAGACTTCCCGCCATCCAGACTCAATCCCAGCCCGGCAGAGGTCTTCAGCACTTCTACACACAGGGCGTCCTGGGCAGCCATGCTTCTCCCTGCAGCAAAGGCATTGGCCGAAATGAGCACGACTGTCTGCTTCCCTTTCCCCCAGCTGCGTTAGCTCACATACCATGTGCCCCTTGGCTCCCTCCAGTCCAGTCTCCCCGCAGCACCCTTCCAAGAGCACCTGAGCTCAGCGTCCCTGCAGGGCTCCCGGATGACATGCTGCCCCGTGGCTGTGTCTTTATGACAGTGACTCTATGACCAACCAGCACAGACTCACTGGGGCAAAGGTGAGCATGACGGTGCCTGTGACTACGTTGTTGTTGTTGTTATGTGCCGTCGAGTCGCCTGCGACTCATAGCGACCCTATGTACAACAGCCCTAAACTCCGCTCTGTCTTGTGCCAATCGCACTGTCTCTGACACTCCCATCCCAATTATCCCAGTCACTGAATCAATCCACCTCATAGAGGGCCTTCCTCTCCTGCGCCGTCCCTCCACCCTCCCAAGCATGATGTCCCTCTCCAAGGACCGGTCTCTCCTCACTACATGTCCGAAGTAAGTTAGATGGAGCCTCAGAATCCTTGCCTCCAAGGAGCCACCCGGTTTAACACTCTCCAGGACAAATCTATTTGTTCTCCTAGCAGTCCATGGTATTCTCAATACTCTTCTCCAGCACCACAGCTCAAAGGCATCAGTTCTCCTTCTATCCTCCTTGGTTATTGTCCAACTCTCTGATGCATAACAGGTGATTGCTATATGTTATGCACCTGTGACTACGGTTTGTTTTAATTGTGGGAAGGGACAACAACAGAGGAAGACCGAGGGCCCCCTGACAACGTGAGACTAAAAGTGTTTCCTGTTTGTTCCGTGGACAGTAAAGCCACTACAAAAAAGCCCAGTGAAGCCAGCGGAACAGGAGGGGTTCTGCTCTTCTCTACTTAGAGACAAATATGGTGATGTTTCCTCTCACATACTTTGGGCGTGTTGTTAGGAGGGGCTGGTCCTTGGGAAAGAGTATCATAATCGGGAAGGTGGAGGGGCGGGCGGGGTAGGGAGGAAGCCCCTCAGGAGTCTTGACTCAGGATTGACACAGTAACTAACAATGAGCCCAAGTGTGTCAGAGATGATGAAGACGGCACAGGATCGGGCAGTGTTGAGCTGTATTCACAGGGTCACTGTGAGTTCTATTTGACGTGATGGCACCTAACAACAACAACAGTTCTTATCAGAAAGAGGGATTAAGGAGAGACAACAGGCCTGTCCACTTGAACATCCATCTACTCTATTCACTAGAGAGCTGACACTGAGTAGAGGGGACACCACAGTGGTCAGAAGGCCCTATCAGCCTGGGCTTCAGAAATAGAAGTAGGCCCATCAACAAACAAATGGGTAGGGAAGCTGTGGTATATTCACACAGTGGAATACTATGCAGCATTGAAAAACAAGGAACTCATGAAATACACAAAATGGGCGACTCTGGAGGACATTATGCTGAGTGAAATATCTCAGTCACAAAAGGACAACTATTGCATGGGGCCACTGTTCTAAAACAGGACTGACATCGGGGTTGGGGGAGACTGAGAAAGATGGGATAAATGATGTATACTGCATTGAAACAGATGAGGGAGAAAACTGTTTAAAAGGGGTATGTGATTAGGTATTTTTGTCATGACAGGAGTCCAGAATCAGGCTGCACAATGGAGTGGACCTGGAGGGGTGGGATTGTATAACAGTGAAAGAATTTTTTTACTTTTCAAAGAGAAGAGCGAACTGGGGAGGAAGGGATGGGCATGGAGAAAAGTACAATGAATGAATGGAAACCCTAAGTCTCTGTAAGCTTTCATTAAAATTAATTAAAAAAAAAAAAAGAAATAGAAGTAGGGCTTAGCCTTGGGGCTGTGAGTATGAAGGACACAGAGAAGACAGTTCCAACCTTCAAGGGATGCTACCAAGGCTTCAGCCTCTGTTTTTAAACAAAAAAAAACCCCCACAGTTCACATTTGCTATGCTCTCCTAAAACAGGAGAGAATGTAAGCATCTGCGTTTTCCAAGGATAAAGCTCAGCTCTGGAATTTCTCCCTCAACACTGACTCTCCCCATCACAAGGGTCACCTGCTTTGCTCACAGCTGCTTACTTCCTAACAGGGAACACGATTTTAATCCTTAAGACATTTAAAAAAAAATATTTTATTGATTGATTGATTGATTGTGCGTGTCCCATCAAATCAGATGACTGGTACGGGAGGAGATTGTCCCTCCTTCTCCAGCAGAGCATCTGGTGGTTTCAAACTGCATTATCTCTGGGATTGCAGTGCAGCTTCTTGCCACTAGGCCACCAGAGCTCCCCTAATCCTTAAGATATTTTAAGGTGGTAACTAGCACTCATTCTCAAACCCCAAGCATGTGACTTTAACTTATGGGACGTAGTTCTTGTGTGTAACCCTGCTATTTTAATACACATCGACACAACTGGCATTCACTTGGTTTAACGTCTCTGAAACAAACAGCTGTTTGCCTTCCTGTTCAGCTGCATCTCCTGTCTTACCAGTTCCAGGCTCCAAGGTGAGGCTCCTTCTGGACAGCATGCCCTTGCCATTGGCCGTGGGAGACTCCAGTCGCGGGGCGGCTCTGGGCTTCTTGATGACAATGAGGGCCTCTCTGTGCAGCTGTGCCTGGTGGAGAAGCTTCAGGACGTCCCTGTGGGCGAGGCTGGTCAGCGAAGTGCCATTGACTGCCAGGAGAATATCCCCTCGGTTCACGGTCCCTTCCTGAGAAGCTGCCCCCTGAGAAAACACCCTGTGGACCTGGGACATGGGGTGGGAGGGAAACAAAAGCCATTCATGACTGTCAGAGGGCTGCACATCCCTATTAAAGGAGCTTCTCAAGATAAAATGTCCAAATCCTAGAACACTTAGTATATTGAAAACACTGGGGCGTCGAATGGCAAAGGTCAGTGCCAGCATATGAACACACTTGTTACCCAACTTTTTGCTAGTGGCTAATACGTACTGTGTATGTTACCCAACTTTTTACTAGTGTCTTATGTGAACCAAGCTTCTCCAACGGTTCTTTCCACAGGTGTAATCAATCTGATTCCTATGCATACCATCAGGTGAAATCCATGTGTATAGCATGTGTTTACGTTTGTTATAAAAAGTATTTGCAATGAGTAAGTCGTTGATTGTGCAAAATTTAATCATTCTATCTCCAGCTTCATTTCTGTCACCTAGTCCATGTTTTTCAACGACTGATCCTTCTCTGTTCCCAACTTTTGCATTCCAGTCACCCATTATTATCAATGCATCTTGATTGCATGTTTGATAGATCTCTGACTGTAAAGCTTGGTAGAAATCTTCTATTTCCTCTTTTTTGGCTCTGGTTGTTGGTGCATATATCTGAATGATAGTGGTATTCACTGGCCTTCCTTGTATGTGTATGGATATTATCCTGTCACTCACAATATTGTATTTCAAGACATATCCATAAATTACTTTTTTAACTATGAAAGCAACTTCATTTTTCTTCACCTTTTCGTCTCCAGAGTAATATATCATATAATTGACTCAAAATGCCCCATGTCAGTCCCAGTGAATTAAGAGGCCTCTGAGAGATCCAAAATTTTCAGTTCCTGTTCATCTTGAGAAAGAACTAATTTTATAGGCAAACACAAGTATGGCCAAGCAGTAAGGAAATCAAAAGATTAATTGCTCTGGGAAAATCTGCTGTTAGGGACCTTTCCAGAGTGCTGAGAAGCAACGATATCAGTGTAGAGACTAAGGTGCACTGATTCAGGCCATGGTTTTCACAATTACTTGCTATTCATCAGAGAGCTGTGCAACAACTAAGGATGACAGAAAAAGAATCCATGCCTTTGAGTTGTGGTGCTGGACAAGAGTCTTGAATATACTATGGACTGCCCAGAAAATAGATAAGTCTGTCTTGGAGAGGGTGAAACCAAGTTTCTCTTTGGAGGCTAGGATTTTGAAGCTCTGTCTCACATACTAGGGCAGTGTGGCCTGGAGGGACTAGTCCTTGGAGAATGACATCATGCTTGGAAGGGTCGAGGGACAGTGCAGGAGAGGAAGACCCCAGAGGAGATGGATTGATACAGTCACTGGGGCAGTGGAATTAGGTGTGTCAGAGCTGGTGAGACTGGCTCAGGACAGGGCTGGATTTAGAGCTATTGTACACAGAGCCACTATGGGTCACAGGCAATTTGATGACAACAACAACAACAACAAGGCAGTGTGGTTGGGATCTAGGTCACTGAGCCCATCGATCACGTCAGCTGGGTGTTGACAATGCTGAGTTTCATCAATGGAAATACTACGTGCCACTTTTCCCTTTTTCTGGTTTTAGGGAAGAAAACCCTGCAGTCCTGGAAAGGCATGCTGTGAGCAGACCCTCAGGCTGTGGACACAGGGACGGTCACTTACCACGATCGACCTGGGCTCTGCGTCAGCACCTCCGGCCACGCTGAAACCCAGACTGGAACCTTCTTGTTTATTCAAGACTATGAAGTAAATGTCTTCTTTATTCTAGAGGAAAAAACAGGAAAAAAAATTATATTCCTTGACACTGAAGCACGTTCTCTCCTGTAGTGCCACCGTGCTTTTGGCACAGGACCCCCCTGGTTCCTCATACAGATGAGTGGGTGGTGCATCTCTCACAAATCTGGAGGGTCCGTCCTGAAACTCCGGGAGAAAAGGGACCGAGGACAGTTTACAACTCTCAAGACTTTGAGCCTTTGTAGGCAGCAGATTCCACCTTTGCAAATCAGAGCCCAGAAGACCATGAAAGCAATCAGCCTTTAACTCTGCCACTCAGCAAAGCTGGTGCCAACTACAGCAAAGAGATGACCGCTGACGGAGCAGGGGAAGGGACACGGAGGCCAGCAGCCGAGCTCCCTTGATTTCAGGTGCGACTCACAAACTGGCAGTTGTCAAGAATGAAGCACAAAGACGCAAGAATGAGTACTGCTCGACTCACAGTGGGACCGAAACATTCTTAACTGTGTCGTAGGACTAAGTAACAAAAGACTTCTGTGTCCCCAGTGTCACTCCAGAGTTGCCTCGGAAGAAACATCAGCTGTGCTCGCTACTCGGATTTTGACTCCTTCACCCACACACTAGCTATGAGTCGGCAATATGTGAACTTTCCGAATCGCTAGGTTTCACACGCAGTGATCTAGAACCCGTCAGGCCCATGCGTTCTCAAACACAGCAAGAGAAAAGGGAGCTAAGAGTAGCCCTGAGCAATGTGAGGAGAGACCGTGGAAACGGGCATGGACCCAGCTCAGCATCTTTCTGCTTCTCCCATTCTTACCTCTCTGAGAATGTCTTTCCCTCCTTGCTGTCTTTAACGATCTTTCCACCAGTATCTTTGCTAAACAACAAACCTAGCTCTGGACGGGAAAGCACATGATGCGTCTGTGCTGGAGAGGGAACCAAGTGTTCAGAACACGAAGGCGAGTCGTCCTGTTGCTAAGGAAGGCAGGACAGCTAACTCCAGATGACTGCCTTGGGGCTTTGTTTGGGGTTTTAAAAAATTTTTAATTTTAAGGAAAGAATATAGAGAACTTGGATTTCCATTCATTTATTGTTACACATTTTCCTCCCTGACCACCCCTTCCTCCCAGTTCTCTTTTTGCTTTGAAAAGAAAAAAAAAATTCTTTCATTGTTATACAGTCCACCTGCCCCCAATCAGCTTTACTATGCAGCTCTTATTCTGGACTCTTGTCATGCAAATAATACCTAATCATATATCCCTTTTAAACAGTTCTCTCCCTCATCTGTTTCAATGCTGTGGAAATTATTTATCCCCTCTTTTCTTAGTTTCCACCAAACCCGATGTCAGTCCTGTTTTAGAACGGTGGCACTATGCAGTATTTGTCCTTTTGTGACTGAGATATTTCATTCAGCAGAATGTCCTCCAGGGTCACCCATTTTGTATAATATTTCATGAGTTCCTTGTTTTTCAGTGCAGCATAGTATTCCATTGTGTGAATATACCACAGCCTCTCTAGCCATTCGTTTGTTGATGGGGACTTGGGTTGTTTCCAACTCTTTGCTGTTGCGCACAAAGCAGCAATAAAGAGGTGTGCATCCAAATGACTGTCTTCCTTTCCCAGGGCAGCTCTGGCAACACAGCACAGCCTGGGTGCTTCGAGTCCTCTTCACAGCAGACCGGAACCCCACCACATCCTGCGCCCTCCTCACAGGCTGGAGTCCGCTGCGGCAACCGCCGTGTCAGTCTGCCTTGCTGAAGGTCTTCCTCTTCTTATTCTGTCCCTCTCATAACTGGCGGCCTTCTGGACCTGGTCCCTCCTGACACATGCCCAGCGTACGTGAGACGAAATGCCACCATCCTTGCCTCGAGGGAACATTCTGGCTGCATTGCTTCCAAGTCAGCTTTGTTGGCTCTTCTGGCAGTAGTTCATCATTCACGAAGGCGTCTGATTCGGGCCTTGGTCTTTCCAATCACTTGCTGTGCATCTGAGAGCTAAACAATGAATAAGGGTGTCAAAAAAAAGAACTGGTGCCTTTGAACCGTGGTGTGGAGAAGAGCACTGAATATCCCATGGACAGCCAAGAGAATGAACAGATATGTCTCAGAGATGGTGCAGCTGGAGTGCCCTTTGGAGGCAAGAATGATGAGGCTTCACGGCGCATATTTGGGCATGCAGCTAGGAGGGGCTGTTCTTGGAGAGGGACATGATGCTGGAAAGGGTGGAGGGTCAGTGAAGGAGAGGAAGACCCTCAACCAGGTGGAAAGACACAATGACTGCTGCAGTGGGCTCTTGTGTGTCAGGCAGTGTGAGGATGGTGCAGGATAGAACAGGGTTCAGATCTTTTGTTCATAGGGTCGCAATGAGTTGTACTTGACTCCATGGCACCTAACAACAACAACAATGATGATTTTTGGGGCACGACCTGCCGTCTGTGTCCCTGCTGTCGTTAGCCCCAGATTATGCTGTTATGGCAGCATAACTCTTCACCTCTCCCTTCTACCTCTGTCTCTTCTATAGGACACACTCAGGTCGGATCAGAACCTACCCGATATGAGATACAATCCCATGTTGACTTAGTTTGGTAACAAGACACAACTTCCAAATGAGTCACATTCACAGGACTTAACATATATTTTGGGGACATACAAATTGAATCCATAGTATCAATTTTACCTTTTTGAAGAAGTTCATCTCGACCAAAGTTCCAACATACTGATGGAGTCCGTTTTGTTTCTATTAGAATGCCCATGGGATCTTTTCCATGCATGCTGCCCAGTGGACTATGAGTCATAGTGATCTAAGAACAGCTGATCTGAACCTTGCGCCATCCTGTACCGTTCTCAGGACCTCTGCCACGCGTTTACAAGTCCCACTGTTCCAGTCACCGGCCGATCCATCTTGAGAGTCCTCCTCTCTTTCTCTGACCCATGGTGATGTCTTTTTTCCAAGGCCTGGTCCCCCTGACCTGCCCAAAGTATGTGAACTGAGATTTCCTCCCCCTTGCCTCTAAGGAACACTCTGATTACACTTTCTTCAAGACAGATTTGTTTGTTCTTTCGGTAGTCCATGGGATATAGTAAAATTTAATAGACACTCTTCATGGAACTTCCTAAATAAAAAGGAGAAATTGCCTGAGAGATGATCTTCATGTAGTTTTCTAACAGGTTTGAAGCTGAAATCCAAAACCAAACCCTTTGCCATTGAATCGGTTCTGTCTCCGCCTCCCTCGGGCTTCTGAGGCTGTAAATCCCCCCCCCCATTATTATTATTAATTTTAATGGAAATTTACAGGTTTCCATTCATTCATTGTTGCACTTTTCTCCCTGCCCACCCCTCCCCCCAGTTCACTCTTCTCTTTGAAAAGTAAAAGAAAAATTCTTTCATTATTATACAATCCCTCCCTCCACGTCCACCTCACTATACAGCCTTCCTTCTGGACTCCTGTCATAACAATAATAATCATATATCCCTTTTAAACAGTTCTCTCCCTCATCTGTTTCAATGAACTATATATTATTTATCCCTCTTTTCTTAGTTTTCACCCAAATCTGATGTCAGTCCTGTTTTAGAAAGTGGCATTATGCAGTATTTGTCCTTTTGTGACTGAGATACTTCACTCAGCATAATGTTCTCCAGGGTCACCTAATTTGAATAATATTGCATGAGGTCCTTGTTTTTCAATGCAGTATAGTATTCCATTGTGTGAATACACCACAGCTTTTCTATCCATTCATTTGTTGATGGGCACTTGGGTTGTTTCCAGTTCTTTGCTATTGTGAACAAAGCCACGATAAACATGGGTGTGCATATATCTGCTTGGGTGGCAGTTATGGTTTCTTTGGGGTATATTACGGTAGTGGAATTGCTGGTTAAATGGTCTTAACAGGAGGAGTTGTCCCATCTTTCTCCCCAGGGAGCTAATGGTGGATTTGAACTGCTGACCTTTTGGTTTACGGTCTAACATGACATACTACCGACCACAAGAGCCTTTTGAAATATAGTTAACAGGTTGCCGCACAATTTTAAATTGATAACTGTGCTTAGAAAGACATTTTGCCGTCATTTGTGGCAACGTGTTAATTGCTTTCTTGGGGCAAAGACAGAGTACTTGAAAACGGATCTCTTCTGGATCCCAGGCATATTATTAACAAAATTTTAACCTATTAAAAAAATTTTCCCTCGTTGTGTTTGAGAATATGCTGCCCTGAGAAGCTTCCCATGCCGTCACAGAAGCCAGTTGGGCTCTTGGGAGGTCCTGCAGCCCCTACACAGCTGTGGGCAGACCAAAGGGGAGACCAGCAGAGCTGGATTTCTGCTCTTCCCTAAATGACACCTGGAAAAACACCAGAGGGCTCAGGAAAGTTTTGTGCTATTCCATTTTAGCACCTGTATGTCACACTCAGAGCAAGGCAGGAGACTTCTGGCACAAATGTAGTATCTTGGCTCACTGTTCATTCTGAAATCAACCGTAGACAATAACAAAATGAAAAAGAAGAGAGATGACACCCATTGCAATGAAAAAGGAGTGATCTTCCACAGCAATGCTTGCCTCACGTGATGATGGCTGAGTGAGAGAAGAGCCAGGCAGGGGGAGCGGAAGATCCCAGAACAATGCTGTCCTTGAAAACTACATCTGACAGCTCCAGTCCCCGAGATCGGTATCGTGGTTTTGTTTCCTGCAACACTATCTAACGTTTCTCTAGTTGATGGATTCTCTCCATGCCTACTCAGTCTGTACACTGAGCAAATTATTCAAGGAGTTGGACTCTGAAGAGGAATGTGGCATCAGGATTGGAGGGAGACTCATCAATAACCTGTGTTATGCAAATGACACAACCTTGCTTGTTGAACATGAGGAGACTTGAAGCACTTGCTGCAGAAGATCAAATATTGCAAACTTCAATATGGATTGCATCTCAATATCAAGGCAACAATCTTACTTGAATCCACAATCAATATAGTTGTTACCAGCAGCCAGCATATCAGAGACATATTACACTGGGGATGCCTGTGGCAAGGAACCTCTCCAACTTATTAAGGAGTAATGATGTTTGAGGACTAAGGTGCACCTGTTTCAGGTATGATCTTTTCAATCACTTGCTGTGCATCTGAGAGCTGGACAGTGAATAAGGAAGACAGAAGAATTGATGCCTTTGAGCTGTGGTGTTGGAGAAGAGCACTGAACATCCCATGCACTGCAAAAAGAACAGTGATGTCTTGGAGAAGTTGCAGCCAGAGTGTTTCTCAGAGGCGAGCATGGTAAAGCTTCTTCTCACACACTTTGGGCATGTTGCTAGGAGAGGCTGGCTAAGATAGAGTGACATGATGCTGGGAAGGGTGGAGGGAAAGCAAAAGAAAGGAAGACCCTCCCTCAAGCAGGTGGATTGACACAGTAATTGCAGCAATGGAGTTGAGAGTGTCAGGAAGTGCGAGGATGGACCCTCAAGCAGGTGGATTGACACAGTAATTGCAGCAATGGGCTTGAGTGTGTCAGGAAGTGGTTAGGTCTGTTGTTCATAGGTAGCTATGAATCATACTCAACTCAATGGCACCTAACAACAACATTCAATGTTTAAGAGCTCTGGCAGTGGTCAGACACAACCTTATGTTGCTTACCCAAAGGCCAAGGTTCTCCACTGACTCAAACCCACCAGTGGCTCTGCGGGGTAAAGATGGGCAGCTTTTCACTAAGGTTGACATCGTCAGAAACCCAGTGGAAAGTCACTGCGAGGCAGAGCGCAACTTGACAGCGGTTGAGTTTGAGTTTATGAAATGTTTGTAGCAAATCTCAGGGCATGAGGCCATCATTCTACCTGAACTTAGAATCGGAGGACGTCTTCCACGTGGGAAACGGTTACTTACATGTGTGAAATGGTTATTGTTGCCACAGCAACAACAGCTGAACAATGAGCAGAGACGAAAAGATACTCCTTTTTGCTAAATGTGGGAAATGGAGGGTGTTTCTCCAGCAGAGAGGTGGCACAGCCTAACACTGGAATTTCTGGAACAATGTTCCTAGAATACTCTAGTGTCCCAAACATGTTATCACCAAGGAAAAAGGGTTCTCATTTGCTCTTTTCTTAAACAGAAAATAAGCATTTATTAGCATTCAAAGCTATATGACAGCCCTGAGAAATTAATATTGTTCAGAGAAGGAAATTAGATGTGCACACATAGTTTATTTTGTTATTATATATTGTCACATCCAATTTATTTAAAGGCTTTATTTGAAGCCACCAGTCTCTCTCTCAGACGCCACAAGCTTCATTCAGATGCTCTTGAGACATTTCTGAGCAAGAACAGGGGTCAACAGGTGTAACTCTCCGATTTGACCAGCAGGTGGCGGCCGTGACCATGGTCACTCACCAGCCAGTGGCGATTCCCTGTTTCTCTTCCGAGGACCTTCTGCAGACAAAAGCCCAATGTAGAGGAGCGGGAAATGCAGAATTAAAACTGCAGATCCACACTAGGCAGGCACAGGAGCACTCAGAACAGGGCCTAACTTCAGAAGCAGGAGACTGGAACCAGTGAGTCGACAGGTTGAAAACTAGAATTCTAGATGTTTAGCAGCGTCTGGCTGAAAACCACTGTCCTGGGTCCTTGTGACTTGTCGGCACTTTTTTCTTTCTACAGCAAGAGGGAAACAGAGGCCAGCCAGCCACTGTTTTAGGAGCCGAGGCAGGTGTACTAGCACACATTTCCACCTGTCACTTGCCTCAGCTTCAGGGAGATCAGTAACACTTTTCTCCTTGTTTGGGGTTTTCTTTTAATTGTACTCTGAGAAATCTATACCTAGATCAAGAAGCTGTTATCAGAACACTGCAAGGGAACACGGCATCCTTTCTCTGTACCTATTCATCTGTATGCTGGACAAATAATTCCCGACACTGGACTCTATGAAGAGGTATTTGGCATTAGGATCAGAAGAAGACACATCAACAGTCTGCATTATGCAGATGACACAACTTTGCTTGCTGAAAGTGAGGGGGATATGAAGTGCTTGCTGCAGAACATCAAGGACTACTGCCTTCAATATGGATCATATCTCAACACCAAGAAAACAAAGGCTTTCAACACAGGACCAATAGTAAAGACTATGATGGATGGAGAAAGGACTGAAACGGTCAATAATTTCATCTTGCTTGGATCAACAATCAACATGCTTGGTACCAAGAGTGAGGAAACCAAGAGATATATTGCACTGGGCAAGTTCCCTGTCAGTGACCTCACCAAAATGATAAAGAGCAATGATGTCAATTTGAAGACTAAGGTGTGTGCGTTATTTCAGTCATGGTCTGCTCAATCACGTGCTATGTATCAGAGAGTTGGATGATAAGTAAGGATGACAGAAGAACATATGGCCTTGAGTTTTGCTCGAGAAGGATACAGAATACCCCACGGACTGCCAAAAGAACAAATAGATAAGTCATGGAAATAGAACAGACAGAGGAGTGCTCCTTGAATGCAAGGATGGTGAGGCTTCTCACACACTTCGTGTGTATTTCTAGGGGAGGCTATTCCTTGGAGAGGAACATCATGCTTGGAAAGGTGGAGGGACAGTGAAGGAGAGGAAGACCCTCAATCAGGTGAACTGACACAGCAACTGCAGCAATGGACTTGAGTGTGTCAGGAAGTGTAAGGATGGCACAGGCCAGGACAGGGTTCAGGTCTGTTGTTCATAGGATTGCTATGAGTCACATTTGACTCGATGATTTCAGCAACAACAATTATGATATATATATATATATATTCATGTGGTTGTTGTTAAGTGCCAGAGACCCTATGAACAAAAGACCTAAATACTTGTATAACATTCATCCTTTCTCCAAGTTCATAGAGTTTCCAGAAGCAAGCTGACTCAGTTACCACTCGCACCGATCCTGTGTACTACAGAATGAAAGCCCATCTGGCTTGTGCACGGTCTCCACGACCACCGCTGTGCAGGAGCCCATTGTCATAGACCCTGTCAGTCCTTCTTCCTTCTCACTGAACCTCTACTTGACAGCAAGCACGATGTCCTGCTGCTTGGACTCATCCTCCTGATAACATGTCTAAAGTACGTCAGATGAACTCCTGCTGTCTTCGGTTCTCTGCTGTATTCCTGCTATACTTCCAGAACAGATCTGTTCATTCTTCTGGCAGTCCTTGGGATTCACCAGAATTCAGAGGCACCCAGTCTTCCTCATTCCTTATTCTTTGTGCAGCTTTCACGTGCCTAGGAGGTGACTGATAATACCATGGTGTACTTTAGTTCTCTTCAAAATGATCTTCTCTCTTTGCAAAGCCACAGAAAGTCCATTGTCCCCTACCAAGCTCTGAGGATTCTTCTCCCATTTCTAACTCACTCCTCCACTGTAACTTCAGCTCAGCGGGTCTGGAACGGAATGCCTTGCTTCCTTGTAAACAGGCCCACTGCCCTGTGCTCCTGATCGGGCTCCGGGCAGCTCCAGTGAGCTTGTGGGAGACACACTGCAGACATCCTGAGCACCTCTTTTCACCTCTACATTTTGTGTTGCCATCTATGTCGATAAATTGTTTCTAAATTGGGTCCCTAGCCTTCATTTTCACTGGTGACAGCTCCCTTTAATTTTATCCAGACAACAGCAATAGCTGTTCCTTTAAAGAAAAAATTATTTTCTCTTTCCTTAATCTTGGGCCACTTTGGTCACCTTGTAGTTGTTGTTATGTGCCATCGAGTTGCCTGTGACTCAAATTGACCCTATATGTACAAAAACTCTGAACTCTGCCCTGTCCTAAGCCAGTCTCACTGACTCTGTCATACCAACTCCCATTCCCTCAGTTACTGTTTCAACCCATCTCATCTGGGGTCTTCCTCTTCTGCACTGTCCCTCCACCCTTCTAAGCATGATGTCCTTCTCCAAGGACCGGTCTCTCCTGGCCACATGCCCAAAATATGTGAGACGGAGCTTCAAAATACTTGCCTCTAAGGAGAAACTTGGTTTCACCCTCTCCAAGTTGGATCTGTTTGTTTCCTTAGCAGTCCATGGTATTTTCAATACTTTTCTTCAATACCACAACTCAAACGCATCAAGTCTTTTTTTTGTCATCCTTAGTCTAGCTCTCTGATGCATAGCAAGTAGTTGCAAAGACCATGGCCTGAATCAGGTGCACCTTAATCTCTAGACTGACATCATTGCTCTTTAGCACTTCAGAGAGGTCTCTGACAGTACACTTTCCCAGTGCAATTTGTCTTGATTTCCTGGTTTCTGGTACCAAGAGTGTTGGTTGTGGAGCTGAGCAAGCTGAAACTGTCAACAACCTCAATCTATTCTCCACCTATTGTGGTGCTTTCAGTTGGACACCTTAGACTCCCCAGATAGATCTAACATGCTGATCTTATAAAAGAAGTACAGATGTAGGGAAAAAAGAAGGCAGGACTTTGTTCCAAGGGAAAAAGCCCTTAAGGCCTCAACTATACTTTGTTGAAGACACAAATGCAATACATTTGCTACCCTGACACATGCCACGTTATATAGAGTAGATACATTATCAAGTCCATTCATCTACTTAGCAGCCCACTGATCATTTAAGCCAGCCAGTCGGCCAGAAGGTGGGGGTACCTGGGATAGACCTAAGAACACCCCCAGATCCCAGCTCAAGGCCCCCATTGACCATTCCTGAATCATTAACAACAGGCCACATCCCTCGGGATGCCTGTGAAGTCAGGAGATGTGGGAGGCCTTTTAGAAAGGATTTCACCCCAAATGGATAGACTGGAAAGAAACACCTGTCGTAGGTATGAGGATAAGCACCACTCACCACACACGCCCCGGGATGCTGACGTGTGTGCGTCCGTTGTCCCACTCACCTCTGATTGTGCCTTCGCTTCCTGAACAAGACTGAGGACGGTAGATTTTGACCCCACCGATGACAGGACAGACTGCAACTTTTGCTGGTCACCCACCGAGATGAGAAGTTGAGCCAAACTAGATAGAAAGACATGTGACGAGCATTAAAGGACAAAGCCATGTCTCTGTTTTTAATGATGCATTTAAGTGGCTCTCCTTTTGATATCATCCATAAAGATGTGTTTGTTCATAGGGTCACTGAGTCAGTCGACTCGGCAGCTCCTAACCACCACCACCATCACCTTTCTGACAAGCACAGTGCTCCCTTGCCATCATTTTCTGAACCACATGCTTTCTTTTGGTCCTAATTTCTGCTCCCAACCACTTGAGGGACCCTGCATGCCACTCAGAAGTTTCATTTACTGCTGACACCAATGGGAATTGCTGGGGATTCAGGGTTTCCTTCAAGATGTGCAGGACATTTCTGACTGATTAAAAAATAGCATACAGATTTGCAGGAAATCCTCGTATCAGCTCTCCTGTTGGCTTCTGGATGCGTTCAGAGGCCCAGGCTGTGTCTGAGGTACAGTCTCCTTTGTTCCAGCTCCCTGGCATCGTGCTCTGACTGAAGTATCACGTTCTGTATAATCCTGTCCTCCGGGCAATGCTCCCCCTGGAGGTCCTGAATTTCCCCAGTTGTAACTTACATACTGTGGAGCTGAAACCAAATCACAGCTGACCCTCCAGCAGGTTTTCAGAGGCTGTAAATCAATCAGGGGGAGACTGCCTATTTTTTTCCTGCAGAACAGCCAGTGGATTTGAACCACACGCCTTTGGGTTGGCAACACAACTCCTCACCACTGAGCCATGAGAGCTCAGTTTTCTCAGTAATGATCCCAGGAGTGTGGTTCAGTGTCCTCGAGTTGACAGGGACTCATAGCGATCCTATGAACAACACATCTCAACCTTGCCTTGCCCTACATCACTTGCATGCTATGTGTCATGTTTTTATTACTCGTTTCAGTCACCATGTCAATTCTCCTGGAGGGTCTTTGGCCTAGTGGCAAGAAGCTGGACTGCAACCCTGATGGCATGTTGTGCGTTCTGGATTAGTTCCAACTTGAAGGCAAACAACAGCAACAGAGCAGGAGAGGTCTCTGGCTGGAGGGTCACCTCTGGGTCAGTTCTGACTTGAAGGCACACAATAGCAACAGAGCAGTAGAGGTCTCTGTGCCCTTCACACAGCTCCCCCTATTTGACATCTTATATCGCAGCAGTCCAATCCTCACAAGGAAGACTGCAGGGTCAGGGATGTGACCTGGGCAGTCTTGGTCCAGACTTCATTCAGTGTCCCACCAAGTCCTTTTGTTTAGTTCAGGAACAAAGCCAGGATCTCATCACACTTAAAACTCAAACTCATGGCTCCCACTCACAGCTGACCCTCCAATGGGTTTTCAGAGGTTATAAATTCCCACCTTTCTCCCATGGAGCAGCTGGTGGATTCAGACTGGTTGCCTTTGGACCAGAAGCACAACTCCTTACCCACTAGGCCACCAGGGCTCCCATGTTCTGGAAACTGCAAAGACTTCCAACATTAAGTTAAGGAAAAGGTAGGAGGGTGGGTGCAGATACTCACTTAACTGCCCAGCTCTCCCCGGAGGCCAGGTCCTGGCCAGCCTGGGCAGCGTCCTCCTGGGGGTCCTCTCCTGGGGCAGGGCCCGCAGCGGGGGCGCAGGGCGGCCTGCGGGGCACGATCTCCAGCTGGGTTTTGAAGAGCAGGGCGGCGGGCTCCCTGGCGCCGTCCCCCGCGCACAGCTTGTCCAGGTCGGGCATGCTCAGCGCGCGCAGCTCCTGCAGCTTGGAGCGCGACAGTGGAGACGCCTGGCTGTGGCGCACGGACGACTTGTGCCTCTTGACGGGCGAGGCGGCTGGCATTGTGGGGGCGAGCACCCCGGAGGACCCCGGGGCTTTCTGCATGTTGGAATCTTGGCCCCGGTCACCGGCCTCCCGGGGGGGCTGCCGGCTGCCAGTCAGCACCGCGCTGGAGGGGGACTTGGTCATCGGGGCCACCAGGACGCTGGCTTCGCTCTGGTTCTCGCTGCAGGAGCTCAGGCTCCGCCGCAGCGAGCGGGCGGCCTCCCCGTGGTGGCCGAGAGCCCCGGAGGGGATGCTCCCGGACGATCGTCGTCCGATGGGGGGCTTGGCACTGACCAATGGGGACGACAGGGGGCCAGCCTTGGTGGCCGGCCGCTCAGGGTGGGCCAGGTTCTCAAAGGACTTGATCCTCTGCTTGACAGAGAAGAATGAGGTAGATTCGTGGGGCCAGCTCTGCTCGTAGTAGTAATGGCGCCTGGTAACCCTGATTTTGTCGCTGAGGAGAGGCAGGGTGTCCCCGCCGTCAGTGCCCGTCTCCAGAAGGGGCTTCATGCTGTACACGCCCTGCCCGTTGGCCAGACTGAGGCCACTGCCTTTGGACGGCTTGGTCTCCAGGAAGCTACCACTGCCTGTCTCAGGGTCCCAGTTATCAGGATGGGGGTTACCAGGGGTGTGGAGGGACAGGCCCTCCCGTCCAAAGTGGCTGGAGAACTGGGCCGGCATGGAGTAGGTCCTGGTGGCCGGGCGAGGTGTGAAGTAGGGGTGGTCATCCACAGCGGTCCCTGAAGTGGTGACATTCTTGGGCAGCCCCTGGGGCTCCAGTGTGGGGCTTGCTTTCCGCATGGAGGCTTCTGTCCTGGGGGGCAGCTGTGGGGAGGGGCAGGGAGCCAGCTTGGTGGCACTGAGGGAACGGGACAGCTCTGGGGCCACCTGTGAGGCCCGAGCTGATGGTGACTGGGGGTCTTGAGGAGACCAGTCCACTGACAAGGGACGAAGCCGGACCTCACCCCTCTCGTGACCATTGCTGTGGGCTGAAACCATCGCCCGCCTGTAATTTGCAGCTGGCTTGTCACCAGAAGCCCCCTTAGGTGTGGTCTCAGGACCCTCGATGATTTTCAGCTGCTTTGTCCCTTCGAGGGCCTCCCTGGTGATGGCTCTGTGTCCTTTCTCGCCAGGCCCCCAGGGATGGGCTGTTTCTGAAACAGGCGGGGTGTCAGGCCTGTTCCCCGCAGTGGAGAGGTGGCCAGGGGACACACTGCTGTGTGATGGCCTGGAGCTCTCGTTCATTCTCTCTGTGACACCCCTGGGGGACCTGGGGACAGCGGGCCAACTGCCATCTGGTTCCGAGTGATGACTTCCTACACCTGGGGGCTCCTTGGGACACTTGGGGGAGGTGATGGGCGAGACTGTCCTGATGCTCATGTCTGACGCCGAGGCCTTCAGTGTCCCAGATGCCACCAGTGGTGGTCTATTGTCTAGCGTGCACTTTGGGGTGGCCACGGCCTTGCTGGGCTCGTCCTGGTCACCTGTGTGGCTGTGATGCGCAGCGCCCCTGGGGAGCATTTTCTGGCCCCCCTGGGGTGAGGTCGGGCCTTTGTGGGGCTCCGTCCCCCCAGCTTCTGCCCCGACCCTGCTTGCCCTCTTAATACTCAGCTTCTTGAGCTTCGGGCTGGGCCTGGCCTTCGGGCTGGCACTCAGGAGCGTTTCTATGGAACTCTTCTTGGGCACCTCTTTATTTTCCTGGCTCACCTTCGGCTGAGGGGGGCTGCTGGCCACAGACGCCCCTTTTTTGTGCATTTTAGGATCAGGGCCCCTGGGCGTCACTGTGCAGGGCTCTTTTTCAGTCCTGCTCTGCGGAGGAGTGCCTGGGGATGTTTTATTGATTTCCTTAAACCAGGCCATGATGGGCCTCCTGGAGGTGGCTTTGGGCCTGAGGGGCAGGTCCCCAGGGTCCTGGCCTTCAGAGATGTGCAGGTTTGCCAGGACAGGGTCTCTGTTCTCGGGGACCCCCATGCCGAGCGGGGCAGGCTCTTCACTGGCATTGACATTTGTTTCCTGTCCTTCGTTCAGGGTCACATCGTCCAGCAGGTCACAGGCCACACCGTTCATGACATGAGACAAACAGGGAGTGACCGGGACATCCTGACGACTGGTGACTTCAGAAGGCTGGCTGCTTGCCCCAGCTGTGCCAGTGCCGGCCACTTCTACTGTTCCTTCTGGACACCGAGAAAGGCCTGTGTCCCCACGAGCTGCGGGCTCCTGAGGGCTCAGAGTTAATAGAGAGAATGGCTGGTCAGAGTCTGGCACTGAGAAGCATGATGTTGCTGGCACGAAGGTCGCTGTGTCACAGGCGTCTCCCACCGATGCCACCAGTGCACGGGGCTTTAATGGCAGGACTCTGGCCAACGCAGGGCAGGGTGCCTTCTGAGAAGTGGCCGACAGGGGACGGGGATAGCCATGGGCGGAGCAGATTTCAACTTGCTCCTCCTCAGACTCTGTGGCATCTCCCTGGTGGGCTGCCCTGGGAGGAGGAGGTGACCAGCGGTCCCTGGTGGAAGTTCGAGGGGCTTCTGTGAGGGACTCGGGGTCTGAGGACGAGTCCTCCGCGTCACCATACATGGATGAGAGGGACGGCTCTGTGCTGTCGCCCGGGCCCGAGAGGGACAGGCTGTCCTCATGGAAACTGCTCAGATTTCTCGAGTAGTTGTTCAGGAAGTTCTTGTTCACAGTGAAGTGTTTGTCGGGGTGGATGGAATCCAAGAGTGAAGGCTGGGAGGCCCACTGGGGGTGTGGGGGTGGCCCAGTGGCTCGGGCCCTCCTTGGGGACGGGGTCCCTTTCCCCAAGGTGGCCTTGTCTTGGGAGATGCCTCCATTTTCGGCCTTGGCAGGAGGGCCACCTTGAGCCCTGCCATCATGACTGGCACTGTCACCTGTCTGACAGGACAGGCGTCCTCCTTCAGGACCGTCCAGCTCCGTGATGAGTGTGTCGATGTCAGTCACAGGGCTGTTCCTGTTCGCTCCCGGGCAGCAGTGCCCAGAGCCACGGCCGCACCCCACCATGGTCTTGTCTGTGGATGATGCCAGGGAGGCTTGGGCCTGTGGCCTCGTGGATACAGATGCCCCAGAATGTTCTGGAATGCGGGTTTCTGTTGTCTCCAAAGCCCTGCCGTGGTTGCTCTGTCTGTCTTGGGAGGTGACCTGGTCTGGTGACAGGGCAGCACTAGCTTGAGATAATCTCTCTGCCTCAGGTCCCGCTCCCTTGAGGGTGGCCGCCTTCTTGGTGTCCTCGGGGAAGGTGGCTTGAGTCTGGCTGAAGTCAGGAGGAGCCGGCGTCTTCCTAGATCCTGGGGATAGGCCGAGGTCACGGGTGAGTCTGACCTGAGGCCGGTCCTCAGACTCAGGGGGCTGGGGTGACACTGGCTTCCTGTGGTCCCTGGGCCGACTGGCCTCGCCTATGTCTGTGGGGGCCTTGCTGGAGTCAGAGGAAGCTGCCTTTCTTCCGGGGGACAGGATGAGGTCCTGTGAGCTGCCCAGGCCTGGATGAGAATGAAAACAAAAAGTGTGATGGTGGAAGAAGCAGAGAAAATGAAAAATTTAAAAAAAAAAACAAAACCAAACAACAAGCAAAAACTTCATAAGCAATCTAACTGTTTTCTAGAAAGATATTTCACAAGCAAACTCTTGCTGTACTGTGGAGCTGGAAGTGACTTGTAGCTGACCATCGAGTGAGTTTTCAGAGGCAGCTGATAGCATAGGAGTTGACTGCTTATCTTTCTGCCATGAAGCAGCTGGTGGATTCAAACCGCACACCTTTGCTTTGGCAGCTCAGTCCCTTACCACTAAGCCACCAGAGCCCGCGCCCCCTGCAACCTGAGCGCCAACCATCTTATCTTTCTGGATTTATTCTTATCTCTCTAATTACAGAGGAGCTACATCTAACAAACATGGCCCTGCTGAGTGACCGTGTGCCTCTGTTCTTTCCTTCTTTTTGGTTATTTATAAGGACTCGGACACTGGGAATCTTGAGCTTGGCTTTCTTCATGCTGTCACCTTGTTGGCATTTATACAATGGCAAAGCCCCGGGCTGTGACTGCTTCATTCCTTTGCTTCTCTCTGCTTCCATGCAGATGGCACATGGCATCTCAGTGCCAGCATTGGGCAATGCCCATCAGGCCAGGCCCGGCTGTGGGCGAGATGTCCATTTGAACTGCCCCTAATTTCCCAGGCCACTTGGAAAGACAAGGTCTTGGATGGGGTGCTCTCTGGGCTCAGACTTTCCAAAACTCCCCCCACCCCACGGCTTTCTGCTCCTTCTGTTCCAAACATGGGCAAAGTAGCAACGAGGCAAAAAAAAAAAAAAGAGGTCATTTAAAGGCTGCTTTTCACGAAGTGGTTTAAGTGGGAAATATCTCAAATGCCCAAGACTGTGGACACACTCGGGCACATGCACATGGAGGAAGGTCCCCCAGGCTGTACCAATGAGGGTGCGGTGGATACTGGGCCCTTCTGCAGCTTCGGACCTGGGGCAGGCCACAGGTGTGCTGGCACCGAGATCCTCTGTGCTAAGGGTGGTCCCCAGAGCTGGGCGCTCAGGCTGCTCCGTCAGTACCTTATAAGGATGGACACGTGCCTCACCATTTCACCACCAGAACCCCTCCACTATATTCACAGCCAACAACAACCTGCAGCCCGGTTTTACTTTGTAAGGCATGCTCTGGTAAAGTCCTTAAAAGGTGCACTGCTGAGCCACATGTGGCACCTGTGGTGGTTCAAATCCACCAGCTGCTTTGAGGGAAAAAGATGAGTAGTCTCTTGTGTGATTTACGGCCTTGGAGACCCACTAGAGGGTTAGCTATGAGTTGGTCCCAAATGGACAACAATGAGTTTGAGTTTTATTGAGTTTTGGATGACTGAGGTGACCGGCCACCACAACTACCATTAACAACAAAGTTGTCACATGCAGGTGACCAGTTGCTATAGCGTTGATTCTGACTCACGGTGACCCTGTGTGGGTTTTCAGTGGTGGACTTTCCAGACATAGACTGCCAGGCCTTTCTTCCATGATGCCTCTTGAAAGACTCATCCCCATCAACACTGTGCAGGGATTCCTAAGTGCAGATGACTTTTATACACCTTCATTTGTCTGGAGATTTCAATCCCCACTCCCACCTCAATTCTCCACTTAGAGTGTTCTTACTGGGATAATGTCTACTCTTTACAAATGATAGAAATATCTTACCCTTCACAGGGGGCTGTGCTCCCACTGGTAAAGCTTTGGACTGGCTTTCTGTACGGTGGGACAGAGTGCTGGCTGGTTTACTGTCTGCAGGGACGCAGCCATCCTCGCTGGTCGGCTTTCCCGGAGATTCCTGGAACAGTAATACCCATAAGTCACTTACAATGGTACACACGTTATCTTCATCATAACACAACATAATCTGTAGACCAGAGCAGGTTTGGAGACATTCGAAAAAGCCCTGGATGAGACCCAGGCTCTGATCTTAACATCTTCTAGCATCTGCATAGCTTTACCATTCTTCCCTAAGCCTCAGTCTTCTCAACTTTAAAATGGGGGTGAGAAGGCTTGTTTTATCTAATCACCAAAAACTGATCAAGAATTTGTGCAAAAACGTAGGTGAATCTGGAACAAATGATGCAGAATGAAGTAACCTACTCACTAAAAACCAAGTATGGTGTGAGCCCACTAATATAAAAAATTAGGGAGAGATTTACACAGGGAAAGAGTCAATCTTGGAGGAATCATGGAAATAGGAAGGGAGAAAGAGAGGCGGTAAAAATAGATAAACTGAGTGAAAGACAATACACAATAAAGAGCTGAGTAGATATTGCAATTAATTAATAAATGGGAGTTAATATCAGAGAACAAACAAAATGTCTATGAGTAATGGTATGAAAAATGCATGATTAGTAAACCTTGGAATAAAAATTTTAACATTGTCATATTGATACAATTCTATGACATTTGTATGCAAATTCTTCCCCAAATTCAGAGATTTTAAAAAAAAAAAAGACTTGTCTAACTCATAGAGATTTAAAAGATGGTGAAACGAGGCAACAGTTATCAAGGCAGTATGTAGCACATCAAAGGCTGCATCTGTGTTAGAAATGTTTGTTTCTGCTTTGCACAGTGTTAGCCGAGACTCTAAACAACCCTTCTGTTTGGGGTAATGAGGGAGATAACTAATGTGGAGAAATGAAATCTACCATTAATATTTAAAATGTTACGTTACCAAGAATCAATTGTCTTTTCTTCCTTTCATCTCATATTGACCATAAAAAAAAAATTGGCTTAAAAAGTTAAATCTGATTTGATTTTTACTTGCTCAGTTAATACAGTGGCCAGTAGGTGGCAGCAGGGACAATAGGGATGGGAGTTGAGTGGCGGGCAGCTACTCAAGGAAAATCATCATTTAGTAAAAGGTGGATTGGTGAGGGAGGGAGAGCTACATAGGGCTTCATTCACTCTGTTTACTTTCTATTTACTGGTAAGGCATAAGCACAGTGTAAAAAATAATAGAAGTGCACCCAGTTCCCAAAAGATATTTTTTAAAAATTCTCAATCTTATCACGGCAAAACATCCTGTTTTCTTTCTCATGTATAAACCCAATTATGAACTATTAAAATTAGTGTACAATTATTTTCTTACAATTTCTTGCAAGAAAAATTAAGCTTCTTTTGTTAAAAGAGTGTCAAATGCTGCTGACAGTTCTTTTTTGGGGAGTGTTGCTGTTACTGCTAATTACCGTTGAGTCGAGTACAACTCCTAGTGACCCCTGAACCCAAACCCTGTGCCATCCTTATCATCTCTTGTATGCTTGATCCCACTGATGTAGCCACTGTGTCAGCCCATTGCGTTGATGGTCTTCCTCTCCTTTGCTGACCCTCTACCTTTCTAAGCCTGAGAAGATGCTTTCTAAGCATCTTCTAAGAAAGAGCCTATCCAAATGACATGCCCAAATGATGTGTGACAAAGCTTCATTATCCTTGTCTCCAAGCAGCAATTTGGCTGCACCTTCTCCAAGATATATCTGTGTGTTCTCTTTGCAGTCTATGGGATACTCAGCTCTCTGCTACAGCTCCACAACTCAAAGGCATCGACACTTCTCCTGTCATTCTTATGCATATTGAGGAATATTGACTCTAATAGATACAAATTATTAGGAATAATCATCCTGACTTGTCTTTGTATGATTATCCAAAACTTGTTGAAGATTATTTTAAAAAAAGAATTAAAAAATTAATTTATTCATCGTCTGAAATTTCAATAGTAAAACGTTAACTTTATATGGTGATTCGAATAATAACATGCTTTTCGAGAAGAGGGGGGGAAGATGGTTTTCTTTTTTAAGTAAGGCTAAAAAATCATGTTTTGCTAGAACACTTTCTATGATGTTACATATCCTGGCTTTATTTACACATGTGTAAAAACCACCTGAACACATATCTTGATAGACATAGTCACACAAGTCGTTCCGGATTATTTTATCAGATGGAGCAAACTTATTTGTGTGGAGAGCAAATACAGTATTAAGTGCCTCTTATTTGCTCTTTGCTAAAGTGGAGGTGTATTGAAATTTAAAAATGAGCAATTTACTAATTTTGGAATATTCTAACAACTTTTGTTGTCAGATACTGACCCTATAACTTCTATTAGATATGGACAATTTTATCCACTTCTTAAACAACATGCCTCTGGAAACTCGATGAACTTTGATAAAGGTCGCTACTTATTGAAAGGCTTCAGGCCTTTTGTTTATAGGGTCTCTATGAATCATGCTCAACTTGAAGGCAATCACGCAACAACAACAAATCCCCATTCGATCCACATGACACGTAAAGAAATGAATAGCAGTAACTCTACACAGTCATGGGAGAATGAAGAAGCTCTGGTAGTTAAGAGTTTGACTGTTAACCAAAAGGCCAGTGGTTCAAGCCTTCCTGCCGCTCTGTAGGAGAAAGATGTGGCAGTCTGCTCCCATAAGGATTTGTAGATTTGGAAACTTCCAAGGTGCAGCTCTATTCTGCTCTGTGGGGCCATTATGAGTTGGAATTAAATTTATGTCAGTGGTGTTGGTTTATGACAGAATATTTAAAAAAAAAACACCTTAGAGTTCTTTCCAACCGTATCAGGTTTCTGTTAATAAATATACCCGTATTTAATATTTCCCACTGATCTGCGCTAAATGGAAGGTCAAAAAAAGAGAAGAAGACCCTCAGTGAGGTCGACAGACGCAGACACGGTGACTGCAGCGATAGACTTGAGCATGGGGAGACTGTGAGGATGGCACAGGGAGGGGTCACTGCGGTCACAGTCGCAGCTTCAGCACCTAACAACTACTGCTATTCTGGGAGGTGGTCTTTCCAGCCAGAGAATGAGGCTTGAAATGCCCCAGGATTTCCCCAAATGATCTTTCAGCTCCTCTGTGGAGGGGCCAGTGTCAGGCCCTGGGCTTTACGTCCACACCACCTTTCCATCATCATCTGTAGCCTGTGGACAGCTAGAAGCTGGACTAGACCTTCTGACTCAACTCCAGGCCACTTTCCTCCAAACCACCAGCTGTCACAGTGAGAGGGTCCCAAGGAGCCAGTGTCCTGGGAAGAGTGACAATGACCAGAGACCATCCTCAGGATCTTTGAACCCTTCTCTCAGGCAGCTGACCCTCAGCTTTACCTCAGGCACCTCTCGAACCCGCATGATGCTCATTTAGCAACACAGGGGGAAAGGTCAATTACCGTCTCCGCTGTCCCAGCTGGCTGGAAACCACCGATGGTCACTTTTAAAGAAGCAGCTTGGATTGTCACGTCTGGACCACATGATCCGTGGGCTGTGTCCATCAGGTCTGCTGTCCCCGGGTTGCAGGGCCCGGCCTCTGCTGTGGGCCTCTTGCAGTGTGGGCTGATCCTGGCCACCGGCTTGTGCCTGGACCCCAGGAGATCATTCTGTGGGGAGGAACTGGAGCACGCTGTGCTCTTTGGACTCGGGGTGCCTGTGCTGGCTCTGCATTCCAATCTGAGTGAACTCCTCCGTTCTGACGACTCCTTCTTCCCCGAGCAGCCAGGGCTGCCCATGGAGGCCTCTGTGGAGTCCAGCAGGTTGGCTGTCTGGGAAAGAGAGGACACCATAGTCCTTGGAACCTTCTCCTCCGCGTCCAGAGAGCTGCCAAGGAAAGGAGCCGAGACGGTCTTGCTGACCACTGTTTTCTGAGGTGGCGCCTGCTGACTGTTGATATCCGTGACCTTGCACAAGGTTGTGATGACCTTCCCAGAGCCATCCTCCGCCTGAGGCCTGCTGGGACCCAGGAGGGTGCCTGGAAGGGAAACACAGTCTCCTTCCCCATCGAAGTCTTCCTCGTCACTGGCATCATTGCCATCATAGCAGCCCACCCTTCTCTGACGGAAGAGAGGGTTTCGGGGGCCCTGTGGGCTTCCAGGGAGACTCGTTTGTCTGGCAATGGCCACCTGCTTATGGACGAGCCCAAAGGCCCGCTGGCTTCCAAGACACACCAGGCTGTTGGCTCTGGCTTTTCCGGGTTCCTTGTGAGCTGGTGGAGATAAAGGTGAGGGGAAAAGTTAAATACAATTAAGTGCACCATCTGGTGTGGGTCTACCAGCCCATCGGTGTATACAACCATGTCCATGCTTATAAAGCTTTAAATGATGTATGACTTCTAGAGAGCTCCAAGAGGGCAGTCACTACCTCTTGGTACTCTTCTTTCCTACTGGCTTCCCTTATTTATTTCTAACCTCGTGGTCTAGTAGTTAGAAGCTGCACTACAATCCCAAAGGCATGCAGTTCTGATCCACCAGCTGCTCTATGGAAGAAGGCACGGGCAGTCTCTTCCTGTCCATTTTACTGGCTCTGAAAACCCACCAGAGGGTCAGCTGTGGATCAGTTCTGACTCAGTGGCAAACAGTAACAACTCCAAGCTTGCTAATTTAACTTAAATATGTGTTGTTTCAAGACAGAAGCATATATGTCACAAAGCTCCATGGTGTCTAATGTGGCTGGAACCACCTGAACATTACTCCAGAAAATACCCATCTAAGTAACTTGCTCTGATGACCATCACCAGGTTCCATACCCCTGGGATTTATTAATCATAGGATATCCTTCCTCATGGCACAAAGGGGGACCTGACTGAACAAGTTCCTGGACCACCACCCGTCTGCCAATTTGTAATACTGGGATGGCTTGATTGCTGTCACAGTGGACAGATTTCAGCAGAGCTTTCAGGCTAAGAGAGACAAGGAAGTGTCTATATTCCACAATCAGCCCGTGAAAACCTACAGATCACAGCAAAGCACTGGCCAAAAGAATGCTGATGGTGAGTCATGTGGGTCAGAAGTTACTCAGAATATCTGGTGGCTGCCATGACAGACTGGAGCATATTCACAAACCGTGATGACGGCACAGTTCCAGCAACCTCCTGTGCTTCTGGATGTGGGATCGCCATGAGTTTGAGCCAAAATGACCTCAACAAGCTCCTAGAGAGCACTGCACAGTGATCTGGAATTGTCTTATTTCTAAGAGCCAATGTACAGAGACCCATCCAGGGAGGAGACTGAAGCATGGCGAGCTCAGCCATGTGAAAAAGGAAATGTGGCTTCACTGTGAAATGTTTCCACCAGAGATCAGAGTACCCGTATCAACTGTTCTCCTGCTGAGAATTGGAGTTGTCAATCCTCTGTCTCTCCAAAGGGGGGTGGTGGTGGAGGAAGAAATGGCACCGGCAGAAACTTGAGAAATCAGGGAAGCTCATGTCTGATAATTATTATCTCTTGCTCTTGAGCAGATAATCAATGAGGTGAAACCACCTTTTTAGCAATATCTGATTTACCAGTTCTGAATTGTCTATCCGCTGAGTTTTCAGTGGAATTAAGCTGGGGTTTAGTGAGGGAGGGGACCTGAAATTTGGCTGAGATTCTTCCAGTAGGTAAAGCCATAGGTTGCCAAACCAGATCTGATGATGCCATAAAATTCAAGTCCAAGATATATGGACGGTGTCTAAAGGTGGTTAGCATCCTTCAGCCCTTGGTCACGGAATGTGTGCTCATCGCGTATTGTGTGAGTGATTGCCTGTCATTAACAGGGACCAGGTTTTCCCAGAATAGACTGTTTCTAGGGTGAAAAAGGAGCTCTGATGGCAAACTGCGTAACGCTGCTGACCAAAAGGTAGGTGGTTCAAATCTACCAGCTGTCCTGTGGTAGAAAGATGGGCAGTTTTCTTCCCATAATAAAATAACAACAACAACAATAGAAATAAACAAAAGATTTACAGCCCCAGAAAGCAAATGGAGGGCCACAAATAGTCGTAAAGGACTTGATAGCTGTGGGGTTTTTTTCTTTTAAGTAGAAAGATGGCTTCTATTTAGCCAGAGGTATAATTTTTAGATCTCTTTTTAGACGGGAGCAGCACAGCCTGCAGTGCCGCTGGAGTGCCCAGGAACCGTAATTCTAACCGGAATGCAGAACCCAGGGCCCTCCGGTGTTCCTCTGTACGGTGTTAGCCAAAAAGTCAGCTGTTTTTAGCCATTACATAAGCCCCCTCTGGTCTCCACAGTTACCTTATCTGCAGACACATGGTCTTGCAAATGATCAACAGCTGTGGGACTAGGGAGAGAGAGGGAGAGAGAGAGAGAAGAGAGCGAGTGCAAGAGAGAGAGAGAGAGAGCAAGTGAGAGAGCGAGCGTGAGAAAGCGTAAGCTTTCCACTGAGTAGCAACACTTGAGATGGGCAAGACCTGAGGGAGACTAGAGCAAGAACCTCGTGAGAGCAAGATCTTGGTGATGATGGTGCAGAAACTGTAGCAAGGTGTGATCTGAGGCTTCTTGCATTTCTGCTGGCCACAGTTAAAGGTTTTGTGGTTCTAGCTTTTGATTATGGAAGGAAAGCTGCTGGCTGAACGAATATTGGCATCGGGACTAATTGAGGAATTGTGCCTGGGGCTGCTGGGCTAAAAACTTGGGTTTGCATTGGGTGATATTCTTTGCCTCCCCCACTTTCCAACTTCCCTAATAAACCCCATTCTCGGCATCACACCTGTGAGTCTCTGAGTCAACAACAAAGAAATGAGCCTCTTGCTGCTGGTGTGACTCTAGAGGCACCATGGGTCTGGACTATGGGCTCTTGATCTGCTTTCTGCTCTGGCAGTGAGGGGCTGTGCTGTTCTCACTCCCTGTGGCCCTTTCAGAAAGACCCTCCCCTGTGGCACTTTCAGAAAGACCCTCACGGCCTTGTGCCTCCATGTCCCATTTTCTGCCCTCTAGACCCACTGCTTACTAGGGGTGCTGGGGGGCAGGCTGCCATCCTCCGATGTGCTACAGCCACCCCCGGGGTGATCCTCATCCTCAGAGCAGGCCACCATGAAGTCTGACAAGGGCCCTGGGACGTCGTGGGTGAAGTACTGGGAGAGTTCGGATTCCGAGAGAAGGGAGTCCTGTGGAGAAGAAAAAGAGCCGGATGACTGACAGAGGCCAGCAGGCCAGCACCAGGTGCCGATTCTTTTAAACAGTAAGCTATTTAAAACAGTGCAGGTAGTCCTGACATTACTACATCGTTGGCTTATGCCATACCACATTTATATCAATCTTTAAAAAAAAATATATCTTCTTAACATTAGGGAGCTCTGGTGGCCTAGAGGTAAGGAGCTATGTTGTCAACCCCAAGGCACATGGTTTGATTCCACTAGTTGCCCAATGTGAGAAAGCTGGGCAGATTCTTCCTTTGTGATTTCCATCCTCTGAAAACTCATAGTGGGTCAGCTGTGAGTTGGTTCTGACTCAATGGCACACACAAATAACAATCATTAGTAATATGTTGTTGTTGTGTGCCACTGAGTTGCTTGTGACTCAGAGTGATCCTATGTACAACAGCTCTGAACTATCTGGAGGCAACATCACTGTGTCTGACATATCTACCCCCGTTTCCCCAGTCACTGAGTCAATCCATTTCATCGAGTCTTCCTCTCTTGCCCTGTCTCTCCACCCTCCCAAACATGTTACCTCTCTCTAAGGACTGGTCACTCCTTGCAACTTGTCATATTACTAATAATACAAGGGAACTCTAGTGATACAGTCCATAGGGAGTTGTGCTGTTAATCCAAAGGCTAGTCCTCTCTGTTGGTTCAAATCGACCAGCGGCTCTGTGGGAGACAAATGGGCAATCTCCTCCTGTGTGACTCACAGCCTCGAACCCCATAGTTGGAGGGCCACCTTTGAGTCGGTTCCAACTTGACCACAATGAGTGCGTGTGTTACAATGCTGTGATGTGTCATTATTCTCAGATGTAATATTTACAATTACAAATAAAGACTAGATCTATAAACACAGTAATAAAACAAAAAAGAGTTATTGAACTCATGTTAGAAATGACTAGGATTGAATTGTAGAATGGAACCCCATCATAAATTAGGGACTATTTTTAATTTTGGAAGCAGGAGTGGCATCCACTTCCTAAACAACATGCCTCCGGAAACTCTATGAGCTTTGATAAATGTCGATGGTTGTAGAGGGGCTTCAGGACTTTTGTTCATAGGGTCGCTATGAGTTGTGCTCGACTCAAAGGCAATCAACAACAACAGCATCTTTAATTACTTGATATCTTTCCAAGAGCACATTATTTTAATCTATGGCCCTTGGAGAGAGCTGTGATATAAAGTCCACATCCATTTACCTCACGATGGTTAACTGTATCCACAAATGATCAAAATGGCAATGATTTTGGAGATTTTTTGGGGGGAGGTCAAATTTTTGGCAATGAGCAGAAAAGAGTCAAGAACCATTTCTCAACCAACCCAGAAAAAAACATTTGAGTGGGGTATGTAGGAAAACAGAATGGAATCAGGCTAAGTTGTCTGGCCCACTCATGATGCGGGAATCAAGAACCCCGAGACATTGACTCTGGGAGCCCAGCTTAGCAGGACCCCAGTCTCTCAGAGTTTTGTCCTGAAGAAGCCAGCCCATGCCTTCGTTGTCATGGGGAGCACTTGAAAAATAAACAGGTATTTCTCAAACAGCAGTTCAGTTATTTTATTGCTCTGTTCTTGTCTCAAGTCTCAAATGAATACTTAACAAGAGAAGCACATATGAAGATGGGTTCTCAGATGAGCACTGTTACTGTTTTCTTTATAAAGTAGCAAAACAACTTATGGGCAAAAGTAGGGGTTGGTCCCTCAGGCTCATGGAAAAAGTTCTTCAATCGCTGGGGGTGTGTGTGTAAATATTTAACACACTTGGATGTGAACCCAAAAGTTAGAGGTTCAATCCTACTCAGTTCTACTTGACGTACTTCTGAAATATCACCTCTTAAGAATCCTCTGGGGTTCTGTTCTGACATATATGGGTTGCCATGAAGGTAACTTATTGGTGGAAAGTGGTTTGAGGTCAAACTGAGGGAGACAGAAAGGATACTTTGACTCACCTTTTTGGCGAGAGAAGGACTCTTCAATGGAGTGCCTATTAGAAGAAAAAAAAAATCACTATATTGTCAAAAAAAGGAAGCTCAAATCACAAATGGGCTCTCATCCTTAACTGCAAAAGGAGCTAAACATATTAAACAAAACTCCTTCTGGTTGGCTGGTGCTGATGGTCCATGCAAGCTACATGGGTATCCAACATCCACCCCCCTCCCCCCCAGAAGTCTGCTCATCCGTCAAGCCCTTAGTCGATGCTACTACTTCTATGATGATTGCACTTGGAAGACATTTCTGAACTTTCAAAGTATTAAATCTATCCTTCATCCATGTCCCTAAAAGTACTATCATTTAGTTTTAAGTGGATAAATTTCATTTCTCTTCCCCAACTAAAGGACTCCTTACAGGGCAGAGATGCCCACTAACTGGGTATCATCTACAATTTTCAGCATGAACGCCTGGCACCTAGTAGGTGTTACGTGGTATTTGTTGAGTAGACTCAAGGATGAATAAATACATGAATTTCCTTCAAAGAAATCATGAACAGAGAGGTTTTGATGAAAAGGCTCAGCATTGAGACTTTTTCTGTCATTGGGAGAAAGATCTTGGGCATGGGGATTTAGGAGATGAGACCTTTAGGCAATGATGACATGTAAGTGTCGGGGTTGTGAGAACACATCTTCCAGCTAGGGCAGGCCAGATAATGAGTTGGCAAATAAAGAACCTATGTTGTCTGTGTTACTTTGAATTCCTTCATTATGAACGCAGACGAGGAGGATATTTCATGGTTGCCCAGCATTCCTATGCCCTCTTCCACCTCTGAAAATAAGAAACTCATCTCTCATTCTTTTTCTTCCTGGGCACCAGTTTTAACAGCAGTAAGATCTCAATCTCAGAAGTGTCCCAAGAGTTCTTTTAAGTTTCTCTGTTACAGAAATATTAGATATATTTATGTCCAGCGAGGTCCTGGCCTGACCATGTGTTGAATGTCTGGGGAGGGACCACATGGCAACATTAGATTCTCCAACAGCTGGTGGGCCTGTGACAGGGAGGCTGACCTGGGGAGGAGGAACCTGTCAGCTAAGAAGGTGCTGGAGAGCCCAAGGGGGAGGTCAGGTTCTCTTTCCTTCTTCACCTTGAGAGTAAAATGTTGTCGCCTGACTCCCCACCTCAGCACATATATGTACCAATTCCTGGATTCCACAAGTCCTGCTGGTTTGGACTGGAGCCTGGGACAGTAAGCCCATCCTCCTCTGTGAGATGAAGCTGGGTATACAATTTAGGTTGGGGCGGGAGAGGCTGAGGTGGAAATGAGGTTTCCTTTAAATTAGATGAAGTTCATTAGCAGACTCCTGCCTGGTGTCCCTTTCTCGCTCCTCATCAGGTGTTTTCCTGTACATGCACCTCAGAACCCAGAACATTCTGAGGTGAGAAGAAAAGCTGGCATCTCCTTCTCCCGGGGAACAGGAGTCCTCCCCATCCAACCCCAGCATCTGTCAAGAGGAGGTAGTTTCCTATGCAGGGTGGTGCTGGAGGGGGAGGAGGCAGCCCGCCCCGCGCCTGGTGGATCAGAACAGGACTAGATCCTCCGCACAGCTCTTCTCCAACAGCATGTCTGCGAAGCCCTTTCCCTGCTTAGATTGTTTCCCAAGTTAGTTGCTACCAAATCCGCTTTGAGAAAAATCCCTTCCTTGTCTGTTGATGGAGTGGGTGCATTAGGAATGGTGTGGAGCCAGAAATAGGCATGGGGATCTTGCATGCTTGATGTGGGAGCCTTGGAGGAAGTGGGCGGTGGTGAGGTGGGTGGGCTGGGCAGGGACCAGGGGAACGGAAAGTCTGGCAGGAAAATCCCTTTTGGCCATGCAGTTTACAAACCCAACATCATGTCTGTGTTGTGTGTCTCTCAAGGTGAGAGTGATTTTTATACCAAAGAGGAAATGATTTTTTTTTCATATTTTGTTTGTCTATATTATATAAATATATATAAAAAATATATATATACAGTTATATACATATTATTTTTTTTGGTTCTCTCTCATTTTTTAGGGAGGGAAGAAAGTACCAAGTTGCATTGAGATGTAATTAAGGAACATTCTGTATCATTTATGACACATTTCTATACTTGCAAAAATTATATCATTTTATGGATATAAAGAGAAAAAAATGCCTTTTTATAAAATTTCCATTTCTGAGAAAAAAAATGTGAGCATTGTTCCAGCATTTAAATTAATGTAACCCTCTTACTATCTCTTTCTTCTCTACCTGAATGTTTCCACTCAAGACAGGAGAAATGATGATTTTTTTTTTATATCACATTACATGATTCTTAGTTGAAATGCCAAAGAACCCCCTGCTTAGGGATGGATAATACTCTGCATTTACCAAACAGCTGATATTTTGGTTGCATTTGTCACACAGAAGTGTTGTGCATAAACACAAAATGCTATAAGCTCACTTTTGGAAACTGAGTATAAGAGGCAAGCATGATCAGATCTTTGTTGAAACCCATTCAGCATAACTACAGAAATCAAAAGTAGCCCCTGAAGAGGAAGGAGAGAATCTCTTTGCTAGCTCTTTTTACCTAATGTGATAATTACAAAGAATCCAGTAACATTGCACTGGCAAGTGCCCCAGCGGAAACGTAATGAGAAACTCGATTTAATGTCGAATGAAAACGTGCCGTTACTGTACCTGAGCCAGGAGAGGAATTGGCCTCTTTGTTTTCCTGGTAAGTGCTGCGTGCTATCACTTCATCCATTTCCTGCTCGGAAACCTGATTTTCAGCAGAAAACACAAATTAGATGGTTTGATTTATTTATCTTCCCCAGTGAAACTAGCTTGAACAAGAGTCCAAGAGGCTGAATGTAGGTAAAGAAGTAAATCATAGGGAGCTCTGGTGGCCTAGTGGCAAGAAGCTGCACTGTAATCCCAGAGGTATGCAGTTTAAATCCCCCAGATGCTCTGCTGGAGAAGGAGGGGCACTCTCCTGTACTAGTCAGATCCTATTTGATCGTACACACACACACACAAATAATAAAATAAATAAAGAAGCACATCACAGGGTCAACTATTATGGTTATCTTCTGAAGCAATGATTGAGGGCATGTAAGAAGAGATGTGGTTGGTGTAATGGCCTGCTTCATACAATGTGTATGCAACAAGTCTTTCAATTGACTCTCATGTTCATGAAACAAAACATCTAGGTTGTATGATCATCAACAAAAAGGCTGGTACTTAATGCTCTTTAAAATGCTCAATTATCTATTCTCCTTTTTAATGAAAAAAAAAACCCCAACTTTATTGATGAAAAAATTCAGACCTTTTTAAAGAACAAGAGTAATACAAGAATCGAAGGTCTTTCACCTCAATGCACTGACTGCCAACATTTTTCACATTTATTATATTCATGGCTTCTCGTTATATACACATGTTGCCTACATTGCCATAGCTTTTTGTGAAAGCATTTAAGAGAAAGCTGCAGACTTCAGGATCCTGCACTGTAAACATTTTTAGCATAGCTCTTCTAAGAACAAGTGAGTTCTCGTAAATAACCAGGGAATTGAGCAGTGATAATAAACCATTGTCTAATACATATTTCACATTCAAATTTAACTGATGGCCCCAACATTGCCCTTTTGAAGTTATCACTCGTTGTATGCCTATAAACTGAAACTGATTTATAAAATGTTTGATCCTGGTCTGTGTTGAGAAATTTCTTTCAGAATGCAAACCAGTGTGCACCTTCCTTCATCAGCAATGTCTTGATATGACATCAGCTTCCTCCATCAGTAATGATTTGATATGCAAAAAAATGTCAACTCAGTGGAATAGTGCATTTAATGATTTACATCCTGGGATAAACCCCTTGTCTTGTAAAGTTATAGCAGACTGCCATTGATCAACTTCTTTGTTCCATAATTCTTGATAGCAATTTTTTAGGGGCCGGGGGAATCCATACTCTAGTCATACAACTTTATTGTTGTTAGGTACCGTCCAGTTGGAACCAATTCATAGCTGACCCTCCAGCGGGTTTTCAGAGGCAGTTTACAAATTGCCCAGACGAGACTACCCATTCTTCTCCTGCGAGCAGTGGGTGGACTCTAACTCTGTGTTTTTGGGTTGGCAGTGCAACTCCTCACCATGAGGCCACTCGTTGTTGTTGCATATCATCGAGTCAGAACCAGCCCATAGCTGACCCTCTGGTGGGTTTTCAGAGGCAGTAATTGCATGGGAGGAGATAGCCCATCCTTCTCCTTTGGAGCAGCTGGAGGATTTGAACTATGTGCCTTCAGGATTGCAGTGCAGATTCTTACCACTAGGCCTCCAGAGCTCCCTTGTATGTCTGTGGTGGTAGAGGTGGTAGTGGTATACTGTTGAGTTGGAACCTATCCACTGCTGACCCTCCAGCAAAGGCAATAATGAAATGGGAAGAGATTACCCATCTTTCTTCCACGGAGCAGCTGATGGATTCGAACCACCTACCTTTAGGTTGGCAATGCATTTCCTTACCATTAAGCCGCCAGAGCTCCTCTCCATCTTCAGTTTCTTTTAATTTACTCTGAATCGGTTCTTTAGACTTTTGTCTATAACATCACTAGGATCTTGGAAGAGTCCAGGCTCCCTTCTCTTGGTTTTTATTTGTCACACACACACACACACACACACACACACACACACACACACACACACACACACAGTTTCTTGTTACATCACAGAAGCAGGCAGTGCCAAGTTGTCAAGTCAAAGTTTTTTACTTCTTCATTGGGGAAAATTTGTCATATTTCTCCATTAGAATTATTATCGGTTTTGTCATTTATATTAAAGATTCATCTCTGGGCAGGGAGCTCTGGTGGTCCAGTGGCAAGAAACTGCTGCAGTTCTGAAGGCACGCAGTTCAAGGTCACCAGCTGCTCTACAGGAGATGGATGGACAAACTCCTCCTGTGTGATTAACTGCTTCTGAAAACGGACTGGAGGGCCAGCTGTGGGTTGATTCCAACTCTACCGTCCTCAACAACAACAACTCATGTAAGGGAGCTCTGCTGGCCTAGTGTAAGAAACTGTACTGCAATCCCAGAAGCACACAGTTCAACTCCGCCAGTCGCTCCATGGAAGAAGGATGGGCAATCTCCTCCTGTGCAATTAACAGCCTCTGAAAACCCACTGGAGGATCAGCTAATTCTGACTTGATGGTACTCAACAACAACTACTTTTATATAAGGGAGCTCTGGTGGCCTAATGGTAAAAGCTGTGCTGCAATCCCAAAGACAAGTGGTTCGAATCCACCAGCTGCTCTGCGGGAGGAGGGGCAATCTCCTCTCATGAGATTCATTGCCTCAGAAAACCCACTGGAGGGTCAGCTATGGGTTGCTTCTGACTCTATACACAACACAACACAACAACGACAATAACTCCTATATGGGACACTCTGGATGGCTGCACTGACAACCCAAAGACACACATTTAGAAGCCACCAAGCTCCTCTCAAGTGATTACTGCCTCTGAAAACCTGATGGAGGGTCAATTATGGGTCAATTTCAGCTTGAAGATATAGAACTCTTGTTTATAAGATTTTTTTTAAAGCCCTGCTAATACTGGCGAAAACAATCCCCAACCAAAACAACAAAAAAACCCCTTCTCATTGCTCAGAACTGACTCACAGCTGCCCTGCCCGTGAGTTTTGGGAGCCTGTCAGTTGCACAGGGGGAGACTGTTCATCCTTCCCCCAAGAGGCTGCTGGTGGATTCAAGCCACCAGAGGGACACCAGCTTCGGGGTGGCCGCACAATTCCCTACAGATTACACCACTAAAGAGCACAGAAGTGAATCCTATTTTAAAAGACAATGAAGACACCTCATAGAATTTCTTCCTTAAAGTTAGTTTGCTTGACTCTACTATCAACACTCTTGATACCAGCAGCCAGGAAATTAAAAGACAAATTGCACTGGGGAAATCTGCTGTTAGAGACCTCTCCAAAGTACTGAAGAGCAGTGATGTCAGTCTAGAGACTAAGGTGCGCCTGATACAAGCCATGGTCTTTGTAGTTACTTGCTATTCATCAGAAAGCTGGACAATGACTAGGGATGGTAGAAGAGGAATTGATGCTTTTGAGCTGTGGTGCTGGAGAAGAGTATTGAATATACCGTGGACTGCCAGGAGAACAAACAGGTCCATCCTAGAGAGGCTGCTCCTTGGAGTCAAGGATTCTGAAGCTTTGTCTAACATACTTTGGGCATGTTGCAAGGAGGAACCAGTCCTTGGAGAGGGACAACATGCTTGAGGGTGGAGGGACAGGGCAAGAGAGGAAGATCCTTGATGAGATGGACTGATTCAGTGACTGGGGTAATGGGGGTAGGTAGGTCAGAGACAATAAGATTGGCACGGGGTAGTGCAGAGTTTAGGTCTATTGCAGAGGGTCAATATGAGTTGCAGATGACTTGAGAGTACAGAACAACAACAACAACAACAAAGTTAAGAACACTTAGAATGGTTAATTCTTGATCATGGTATCTCCCCTGCCAGGTAAGTATAGAATGGTAATTCTATATTAGTATAAATATATTTGGATTATAAAAAATTTGTCTTACTCACTAAAGATTTTTATAAAAAATGTAGTGTTACATATTAGTTTAACTGAAGAGCATAACTATATAGTAACCTTTATGTACTATCTAATAAGATTCAAAGGAAAACAGTACATATATACACAAACATATATGAATCAATATACACCCAACTCTCCACAAAGCAAAGCATAACGTTGTATGAATGAATCAAGAAAAATGACATATTAAACAGTGGCTGCTAGATTTCAGTGTTTGGAGGAGCTTCCAGATTGATTCAGGTTTGGAAGCAGGAGTGGCATCTACTTCCTAAACCAGATGCCTCTGGAAACTCTATAAACTCTATCACCATAAAGAAATGATGTTAATTATAAAACATAGTTTAGGTCTTTTGTCCACAGGTTCACTGTGAATCATATTCAACCTGACACTTAACCACTGCTAAGTGAGACTAGTTGTTAAATTTTGGGGGAACATTCTTCTACTTTGTATATCACTCTTTGTCAATTTGCTGAACTGAGGTAATCTGAGTTTGCTGTGATGCTAAACCTTGTGCCACTGGGGTGTCAAGTGCCATAATGGTTTCCCAATGTGGATAGTGTTTGGTTGAGCTCCCAGCTGTAAAACAGAGTGTGGAAGCAGGAGTGGCATCCACTTCCTAAACATGCCTCTGGAAACTGTATGAACTTGGAGAAATGACAACAGTTATAGAAAGGAATTAGGTCATGCTCGACTCAATGGCAATTAACAACAACAACAACAACAACAACAACAACAACAACAACAACAACAGATTTCTTGATACCTAAACTCACTGCCATAAGTCTAAATAAATCTCTTTGGGTTTCCAAGGCTGAAAATCACACAGGGGACATTTCCTATCTTTCTCCCAAGGAGCCATTGTTGGATTTCAACTGCCAGAACGTTGTTGCTCTGAGGTTAGCAGAGTAACTCACAATGGACTGAACTGCCAGCACTTCCCTTCTTGATACTAGACTTTCAATATTGTGTAATTGTTTTTCTGAGTGGGGAAAATTCCAAGGATTTGAAATGAGTAAAGCATTTCTTGCATAATTCTAATCAAATGGATTTCTATTGGTGTAAGCTATTTAGTGTATGCTAGCAGTTGCTAGCAGGAATTCTGGTGGCATAATCCATAGGGAGTTGCCCTGCTAACCCAAAGGCCTTACATCTATGGAAGTTCAAATCCACCAGAGGCTCCACCGGAGAAAGACAAACTGCCAGAAACCAAGCAGGTCTGTCTTAGACAAAGTGCAACCAGGGTGCTCTTTCAGGCAAGGGTGGTGAACCGTCGTCTTATATACTTTGGATATGTTGTCAAGAGGGGTCAATCCTTCTGAAAAGACATCATTTTGGGAGAAGTAGTGAGACAGCTAAATAGAGGAAGACCCTCAACAAGACGGATTGACACGGTGACTGTAATAATGGGCAGAGACCACGAGGTTGGGGCCAGGTTCAGAGCTGTTGTTCACAGGGTCCCGAGCAGTCAGAGAGTACGCAGTGGCACCTCACAACAACTGTAGCGTCTACCTTTGCAGGTCCAAACCTTAGCTTATCTAGACCTAGGAGTTGGAAGGTTTGAACGTGTCCAGAGGGCAGCCTAGCTTTCATTGTTATGAGAAGCAGAAGGGAACTTTTTTTGTGGTATTGCTCTTGGAAAAACATAAAAACCAAAGAAGCACATACATTCAGTATCAAAACGTACTGTTGGCATGAACGCTGACTGAGTGGTATGAAAATACATCCAACAGAAAATGGAGTCTTGACCAAAAGAAAAATACAGTATGATGTTACAACTAAGAGTGCCATGTTTACCTAGGAAGAAATGGGAAATCCAGCCAAATGCGGAAATTAGGTTTGCCTGGACACATCTCCAATACCAACACATAAGACCATTTTGACTGTGGCTAGAAATACGACGTGACCTGAGTGTTCAATGGGATCACAGACCACCAGCCCGTCAGGATTATTAGACTTTGCACGGAAATGCCATTTTGATGTCTGTATTGGCAAATTAGCTCGGCACTTTCAGGCAGAGATGAGGAAGGCCTCTGAACAAATCACAGCCTGTGTTATGCTGGGAAGGGTTTTGAAGTCAAACATGTCTAGAAGCTGATGATGGCAAACCACTGAGAATGTAATTCTTCAGAAACGTGGCTAAGGGCTCTGCTAGGTCAACCACAGCCCACTGGTCTGCTTCCTGAGGTGAAAGGAGGCAAACAACTCTAACAGGGACCTTCAAGGAAAGAGCTGAGACAGGCTCTAGCTGTGAGTGTGGGGTAAAGTGGTGTTGAAGGTGATCTGAAGAGAGCTATGAGGACAGCAATGGGGCACAGCCACACATAAGCTTACAGAAGGCACCGGGCCCGCAGAGTTAGAAAAAGAGAAGCAGAAGACGTGACAAGTCCAGAAAAATGGGCAACTGTGGAACCAGCTTTGATTTAATATTGTTGTTCGGTGCCGTTAAGTCACGCATGACTCATAGTGAGTCTATGAACAAAAGGTCTGAACCCTGTTCTGTCCTGCACCATCCTCACACTTCCTGACACACAAGAGCCCATTGTAGCAATGTGTCAATCCATCTCGTTGATGATCTTCCTCTCCTTCGTCAACCCTCCACCCTTTCCAACATCATGTCTCTCTGCAAGGAATAGCCCCTCCTAGTAACATGCCTGAAGTATGTGAGGCAAAGCCTAATCAATCTTGCCTCCAAAGAGCACTCCGGCTGCACCCTCTCCAAGACATAGCTGTTTGTTCTCTTAGCCGTCCATCGGATGTTCAGTGCTCTTCCTTAACACCACAGCTCAAAGGTGTCAATTTGTTTCCTGTCATCCTTATTCATTGTCCAGCTCTCAAATGTATAGCAAGTAATCAGAAATACTATGGCCTGAATCAGATGTACCTTAGTCTTCAAACTGACATCACTACTCAAGCTCAAACTCATTGCTGTCAAGTCAGAACCAACTTACAGCTGACCGTCCGGTGGGTTTCTGGGGTTACACGTCACACGGGAGGAGACTGACCATCTTCCTTCTTTGGAGCTGCAGGTAGACTTGAACCACCAGAGAGGCAACTCCCTCCAGACAATGCCACCAGAGTTCCCTAATGACTTTTAGTCAAGAAATTTTTAGAAAAGATGTTTTAAAAAATTATTTCACCTTCATGCATTTCCAGGAAATGTCTTACAGAATTTTTTAAAAGTATCCATGTAGATAAAACAATCTTTTAAAAAATGTGTGGGGTTGACATTGAATTCACTCAGGAGTGATCATTTTCCTAACACTCTAGTTGGCATCACATTCCCAGATCAAAGGATGGAGTTACAGCTCTGTGGGGCCAACCAGTATAAACAAACACACAGCCCTGGAGTATAAGAATCACACTAGAGAGTGAACACACTGAAGAAATCTCAGACCTGGCATGCAGAAGAACCCACAAGGCCTCTTGGCAGAAACCTCTTCCTTTCAAAATGGTGCACAAGTTCACCGAGACAGCAGCCCAGGACCATTTAGGATAAAATCAAGTAATGCCACAAATTATAACAGTGCCACATTACAGACATGGGTAAGAGCTAATATTCTTAATGAGTGATTTGTTTAAAAGAGAAGGTTGAATTTTGTTGACCACAACCTAATTACAAAGTTAGATACAAACCAATTAAAAGGAATTTTTATATATCATATACTAAAAACAACAAAATTTTTACTCAATGTGATTTGATGAAATTGAGTTGGATGTAATGATTTGGACTGTGGTTGGCTTAAAAAAAAAAAATCAACAAAACCTTCCCTAAAAAATGAAGGGAATATGAGCAAATAATAGCAAAGTCCGTTTAAAATCACTGACAAGTTCAGTATGGGTCAACAGTGTTATACTGATGCCAAAAAACATTGAGGGACCCCGTATGTGTTAACCAAAAAGTGGTCCCCTCGGGTCACCTATGGACTGACAGAGGTGGAAGGCCAGTCAGAGAGGAGGAGGCCACTCTTTAAACTTCTCTTGAATCTGTCTGGCAACAACAATGTCCTGAAATCCCAACAAAATGAATCTTAACTTATTTTTGGGTCATGAATGATTGAATTTGATACAAACGATTGACTACATAGAAGTAAATGCAAACAAAG